>NW_027253128.1:152500-452500 GCF_044704955.1 Pristiophorus japonicus | reverse complement strand
TGATGGATTTGGAACTATTTCGTTGAAGGATTGAGTTGATTTTGTTCTTCAACTCTTCACTAGCGTCTTCATGGTCAAACACACGGTTTAACTGTTGTGTTTTCAAGCAGCCAATAACTTTATTTCAAAAGCCCACTGTCCCAGCTGACGACATCACTGGTGCTGATGATGTAATCATTGACCCAGTCGTGTAGATGTGGATTGAATTTCAAAATGGTTGAAAATTATTTTCCAGAAAACCAATCAAAACTAATCAACATAAAAAGGAGATTAGATGGACATGTGCTCCCAGTGGGGATTTCTGCTGGTCTCCATATAAGAACATAAGAAATAGGAGCAGGAGTCGGCCAATCGGCCCCTCGAGCCTGCTCTGCCATTCAATAAGATCGTGGCTTATCTGATCTTGGCCTCAACTCCAATTTTATGCCTGCTCCCATAACCCTCGACTCCCCTGCCATTCAAAAATCTCTCTATCTCCACCTTAAATATATTCAATGACCCAGCCTCAAAAGCTCTATGTGGTCGAGAGACTCACGACCCTCTTCGAGAAGAAAATCTTTCTCACCTCTTTTTTAAATGTGTGACCCTTTATTCTGAAACTATGTCTCCTAGTTCTCGATTACTCCACTAGGGGAAACATCCTCTCTGCATCTAACCTGTCAAGCCCCCATAGAATCTTCGATTTCAATAAGATCACCTCTCATTCGTCTAAACTCCAGTGAGTATAGGCCCAACCTGCGCAACATTTGTTCACTTCCCCATTCCTCACAGGAACTCTGTGCTTAAAGTCTGTAACAAACATACGAACATAAGAAATAGGAGCTGGAGTAGGCCATTCGGCCCCTCGAGCCTACTGCGTCATTCAGTAACATCATGGCTGATCTTCGACCTCAACACCTTCCTATGCTATCCCCATATCCATTGATCCCTTAATATGCACAAATCTATCGATCTCTGTCTTCAATATACTCAACAACTGAGCAGGCGCAGCTTCTGGGGTAGGGAATTCACAATATTGCCCACCCTCTGAATGAAGACATGTATCCTCATCTCAATCCTAAGTGGCCAACACCTTATTCCAAGACTGCAACCCCTCTAAACTCCCCAACCAGGGGAAACATCCTCCCTGCATCTACCTTGTCAAGCCCTGTCAGAGTTTTGTACGTTTCAATGAGACCACCTCATTCTTCTAAATTTTAGAAAATATAGGCCTATTCTACTCAATCTCTCCTCATAGGACCTAATCTCCCCTTCCGCCTCCATCCCAGGACTCAGTCTGGTGAACCTTCGTTGCATGCCCTCTGTGCCCTGTGTATCCTTGCTTAGGTAAGATCAAAAATAAACACAGGAGTACAGGTTTGGTCTCAACAAGGCCCTACATAATTACAGTAAGACGTCTTTACCGCAAATCCTTTTATAATAAAGGCCGACATTCCATTTGCTTTCCTAATTGCTTGCTGTCCCTGCATATTAACGTTCAGTGATTGGTGCACAGGGACACCCAGATCCGTCTGATCACCAACATTTCCCCATCTCTCACCATTTAAAAAATATTGTGCTTTTCTATTTTTCCTACCAAAGTGGATAACTTCACATTTCTCCACATGTTATTCCATTTGCCGTGGTTCTTGCCCTCTACATTCTCTTCAAGTCTCTTTGCATCCTCCTCACAATTTACATCCCCAACTAGCTTTGTGTCATCAGCAAACTTGGACATATCACACCTGGTCCCCTCATCCAAATCATTGATAGAGATTATGAATAGCTGGGGGCTAATGACAGATTATCGCATTTTCCATACTACTGATATCAGGCTAACTGGTCTGTAGTTCCCCATTTTCTCACTCCCTCATTTATTAAATAGCAGGGTTATATTCGCTACCTTCCAGTCTGCGGGAACCGTTATAGAATCTATGGAATTTTGGAAGATGCCAACCAATGCATCCACTATCGCTATAGCCACCACTTTCGACACCCTAGGATGTAGGCCGTCAGGTCCAGGGGATTTATTTGATTTCAGTCCCATTAATTTCTCCAGTTCTTCTTTTTTTTACTAATACTAATTTCTTTCAGATCCTAATTCTCGCTAGATCCTTGGTAATCCATTATTTCCTGGAGGTTTTTTGTGTCTTCTTCCATGAAGACATACACAAAGTATTTTTTTAATTTCTCCTCCATTCCCTTATTCCCCATTATAATTTCTCCTGTCTCAGCCTGTAGGGGGCCCACATTGACTTTGGCTAATCGTTTTCTTTTTACATACCTGTCGAAGCTTTTAGTCTCTCATTTTCTATTTTCCCTTTCCTTTTCAATTTCTTGGTCCTCCTTTGCTAAATTCTGAAATCCTCTCAATCCTCCGGCTTACTGCTCTATTTGGAAAAATTATAAGCCTCTTCCTTCGATTTAATACTAATTTAAACTTCTCTTGTTAGCCACGGTTGGAACACTTTTCTTGTGGGGCTTGTGTGCCTTAAATGAATGTATGGTTATTGTAAATTATGTAATAATTCCTTAAATATTGGCCATTGCTTGTCTATCGTCAGACATTTTAAAGTAGTTTTCCATTCAAACTTAGCCATCTCTCCCCTCATGTATACATAGTTTCTTTGTTTAGATTCAAGACCCTAGTTTCAGATTTAAATAAATCACTTTCAAACTTAATGTAAAATTCTATCATATTATGGTCACTCTTCCCCAAGGGCCGCTTTATTGCAAGGTTATTAATTACCTCTTTCTTATTGCAAAATACTCGATCCACAATGGCCTGTTCTCCAGTTGGTGCCATAACATGTGATTTCGAAAACCATCTTGTACACATTCCATGAATTCGTCCTTCACACTATTATTGCAAGTTTGGTTTGCTCAGCCTATATATCGGTTAATCTCCCCCAGGATTTCTGTATTACCCTCGTTACATGCAACTCTGATTTTGTGGAGTTATACTGTGCCCTACATTACCACTTCTGTTCGAGGTCCTATAAACAACTCCCAGCAAAGGCTTCTGCCTCTTGCTGTTTCTTTGCACCACCCAAACTGATTCTACTTCTTGGTTTTAAGAGCTAAGATCCTTTCGCTAATGTCTTCATTATCAGATATCCCTCCTCCTTTTTCATTTCGCCTATCTCTTCTAAAAGTTAAATATTATGGAATATTTAGTTCCCAACCGTGGTCACTTTGCAACCATGTCTCTGTAATGTCTGTTCGATCAAATCTATTAAGTTCTGTTTGCACTAGTAATTCATCTATTTGTTTCTGCGACAGCCACCAAATCTGCCACCTCTAACAACTAGAAGGTCAAGGGCAGCAGGTGCACAGTAATATCAGCGCCTCAAGTTTCCCACCCAAGTAACACACCATTCTGACTTAGAAATATGTCGGCATTCCTTCATTGTCGCTGGGTCAAAATCGTGGAACTCCCTCCCGAACAGCACTGTGGAAGGACCTTCACCACACGGACGGCAGAGGTTCAAGAATGTGGCTCACCATCACCTCCTAAAGGGCAATCCGTGATGGGCAATAAATGTCCAACTTACAACGACACCCACATTCCGCTGATAAATAAAACAAGAATATCCTTAATTTGTGATTAACTGAGCAATATGATAACCATGAGCTGCCGTTTGATGACGTACCACATGTGAGGCATGTTAACAACATTGAATGACGTGGGATAAAAGGGCAGCATGGATACATTATTGGCAAAGGGACAACAAGCAGAGAGTTGTGGTGAATGGCTGTGTTTCAGACTGGCGGAGGGTGTATAGTGACGTTCAAGGTTCAGTCCTCGGACCACTGCTGGCTTTGATAGACATTAATGAATTGGACTTGGGGGAGCAGGGCGCAAGTTTACAATTTGCCGAAAGCACGAAACTTGGAAGCGTGGCGAAAAGTGAGGAAGGTAGCAATAGACTTCAAGAAGACATAGACCGGCTGGTGGCATGGGCGGATAAAGGGCCGATGGAATTCAGTGCAGAGAATTGTAAGGTGATACGTGTTGTAGCAAGAATGAAGAAAGACCGTACAAACTCAATGGTACAATTTTAAAGGGGTGCAAGAACAGACAGATCTGGGAGAGTTTGTGCACAAATCTTTGAAGGTGTTGGATAGGCTAATAAAGCAGTTAGCAAAGCATATGGGACGCCGGGCTTTACACATGAGAACACAAGAAATTGGAGCAATTTTGCCCCTCGTGCCTACTCCGCCATTAAATAGTATCATGGCTGATCTGATCTTGGCCTCAACTCCACTTCCCTGCCCACTTTCCATATCCCTTGACTCGGTTATCATTCAAATATTCATCTATCTCCACCTTAAATATATTCAATGGCCTCCCCGCCAGAGCTCTCTGGGTACGAGAGTTCCAAAGATTCATGACCATCTGAGATAATAAATTCATCCTCATTACCGTTTTAAATGGGCAACCCCTTATTCTGGAACTATGCCTCCGGGTTCGAGATTCCCCCTCGAGTGGAAACGTCCAAACTGCATCATCCTTGTTAAGCCCCCTCAAAATGTTATAATTTTCAGTAAGATCACATCTCATTCATCCAAATGCCAATGAGTATATGCCCAACCAGCTCAATATTTCTTCATAAGGCAACCCCTTCATCTCAGCAATCAACCTCATGCACCTCCACTGAAATGCCTCCAATGCAATATATCCCTCCTTAAATAAGGAGACCAACCTGCACGCAGTACTCCAGGTGTGGTCTCACCAATGCCCTGTACAGTTGTAGCAGGACTTCCCTACTTTTATACTCCATCCCCCTTGCAATAAAGACTAACATTCCATTTGCCTTCCTGAATGCTATGTTTTTTCCATGCCTATTAACCCCCAGATCTTAACCTATCTATATAGTTTTGCATATTATATGCATCCTCCTCACAACTTTTTTTCCCACCTATCTTTGTATCCTCAGCAAATTTGGCTACAGTACACCCGGTCCGTTCATCAAAGTCATTTATATAGATGGTAAATAATAGAGGACAAACACTGATCTCTGTGGCACCCCACGAGTTACAGTTTGCCACCTCTCTGTTATTTGTTAGTTAGCCAATAGTCTATCCATGCTAATATATGACCCCCAACCCCCGATCACTTATCTTGTGCAGTAACCTTCTATGTGGCAGCTTATCGCATTTCCCTGGAAATCCAAATACATTACATCTACTTGTTCCCCGTTAACCACCCTGCTTGTTGCATCCTCAAGAACTCTATAGCAAATTTGTTAAACACGATTTCACTTTTATAAAACCATGCTGACTCTGCTTGATTGTATTATGATTCTCTAAATGGCCTGATATGACTGGCTTAATATTGGACTCCAGCATAACTGATCTATAGTTTACTGATTTCTGTCTTCCTCCTTTATTTAATAGGGCCGTTACATTTGCCGTTAAAATCGGGGATGCACAAGGGGCCAATATGAGGAGCGCAGATATCTTGGGGAGTTGTGGGGCTGGACGAAATTACAGAGATAGGGAGGAGCACCACCATGGAAGGGTTTGGAAAATTAAGGAATATAATTTTCAAATCAAGGCATTGCTTAAGCAGGAAACAATGTAGGTCAGTGAGCAAAGTGGTGATGGGTGAATGAGACTTATTCTGTGTTAGGACATGGGCAGCAGAGTCTTGGATGACCTCACCTTTACATAAGGTACACCGTGGAAGCCAGCCACGGCAAGTCTCGAGGTAACAAATGCATGGATGAGGATTTCAGCAGCAGATGACCTGAAGCAGGAGCAGGGTCAGGTGATGTTATGGAGCTGGAAATAGGCAGTCTTAGTGATGCCACGGATATGTGGTCAGAAGCTCACCTCAGGGTCCAATATTGCACCAAGGTTGCAAACAGTTTGGTTCAGCCTCAGACATGTGGCAGGGAAAGGGAAGGAGTCGGTGGCTGCGAAATGCACAAGGTTCCACAAAAGAGACTGTTATCTAAAATGAGTGAAATCGAAGGCAAATTATTGGAGTGGTTAGAAGATTGTTTAGATGGTCGAAGACAGGGAGTAGGGATAATGTGAATATATTCGAATTGGAATGTCGAACTAGTGGTGTCCCACAAGGATCTGTGCTGGAGGATCAACTATTCACTCTATTTATTAATGACATGGACAACATTACAGAGAGCCAAATATCCAAGTTTGCCGATGGTACAAAGTAAGTCGTGTAGATATAGTAAGTAGTGTTGATATAGGCATAACATTACAAAGATAAATTGATAGATTAATTGAGCGAACAAGGCTGTGGCAGATGGATTATAAAAAACACAAGCGTGACGTCATCCATTTTGAACCTGAGAGAAATAGATCGAGTATTTTTTGAGTGGTATAAAGCTTGGAGCCGTGGGTAGATTTAGGGGCCCATGTACATACACTAAAATATAGTCGTCATGTGCAAAATATATTCACAAGTGTTAAAATAATTTTCGTCTTCAGATCTACAGTGCTGGAATATAAAGAAGAGAATGTATTACTAAACTATAAAAAGCACTGATTACATCATATCTGCAGTATTGTGCACAGTTCTGGGCACCGCACCTTAGAAATGATATATTGGCCGTGGAGAATGTTACCAGGGCTCCGTGTTAAACTGTGAGGATAGATTAAATAAACTAGGCTTCTGGTCCTTGGAATACAGCAGGTTATGGAGCGATTTCATTGGGTGTATTGGACTTGGAAAGGAATTGAAGGGTAGATGGAGAGACACACTTTCCGCTGGCGGAGGACTCTAAGACAAGGGAACACAACCTTAAAATCCCAATCTGGCCATTCGGGAGAAACGTTGGGAAACACTTCTTCACTCAAAGGGTGGTAGAAGTGAGGAGCTCTCTCCCACAAAATGCAGCAGATGCTATCTCAATGAATAATTTTAAATCAGAGGTAGATGAAGGTTTTCTAGCCAAGGGTATTACGGGATATGGAGCCAAGGCGTGAGGACACAGATCAGCCACAATCTCATTGACTGGAGGAATAGGCTCGAGGGGTTGATACATATAAATGCTTGGAGGTCACCAGACACCAGAGGGCGCCGCAGTCGGAGGTCATCGGGGTTTACACATGTGGCATGCGTGCTTGGTCATCTGCTTCTAAGCTGGGTGTCTTTGTCACACAGACACTCTCGGGCTGGAATAAAGATGGATCAGGTTGCACCTGAGTGAGTTTACAGCAACAAGACACTTGAGTCATTACAATTGGCGACGAGGTAATTTAAGACCCTTCGCATGAACAACTGGCACATTGGAAATCCTGGAGAGATTTGAAAAGGGTGAGGATTGGGCAGATTTTGTCAACCGCCTGGATCAGTATTTTGTGGCCAACAGCATGGAGGCAGAGACCTACACAGTTAAGCACAGGGCAATTCTCCTCACCGTTTGTGGTCTGAAAATTTACGGCCTCATAAATAATCTTCTCTCGCCTATACTTTCGGTGGAAAAAGTGTATGAAGAATTGTGTACGTTGGTGGGTAACCATCTGAAGCCACAGAGGGGATCATCATATCACGCTACCGTTTCTACACACATGTTCGTGCTGAGGGTGAGGATGTGTCGGGATTTATTGCTGACCTGCGCCGTCTTGCTGAGCCGTGTAAGTTCAGGAACATGCTGGAAGACATGCTGCGTGATGTCTTCGTGCTGGACATCAGCCATGATGCGATCCTCAGGAAGCTGTTGGCTGTAGAGATGCTGGGTTTGAAAAAGGCCATCGCGACTGCCCAGGCTTGCATGACGACGGATGATAATTTGAGGCAGATATTATCGATGAGTCAGAGTTCCACGGCAAGTACTGTAAGCAAGATGGCGCCGTTTTCGGGCAGAGCTGCTTACACGAAACCTGCCGCTGCTCAGAGACCGCCAACTGCTTCGATCCAGATTTCACCCTGTTGGCATTGTGGGGGCAATCATCGGCATCATCAGTGTGAGTTTCGACAATATTCATCAAATGAATGTTCGAAAGTGGGGCATCTTCACAGGATGTGTCAGTTTCCCCTCTTTCTGCTCTGCAGATAAAGGCAGCATTCGACAACAAACTCGTTTGTAACAGGTAATTGTCGGTTGAGCACATGATTTGACAACGAAACTTGTTGATCAAGCCTCATTGACAAAGGCAACAAAACTGGCCACCAGCACCAGGTGTCTTTCACTTGTTGATCCCAAATTTTCAGCAGCTGGGACAACATGAATTCAGATCCACCGAGATTTGAACTTGAATCACTGGATTCAGAATCCAGAGTGCTCACCATTACACCATGGAACCAACCATAGCAAAAAATTGGAAACTTTTCCAAAAACAACAAAACCATCTCCAACATTACAATTTGGCTCGGCCTTTTCTCATCCATAATGTCATTTTCCCCTCTTTACGCTCTGCCAATTATCGATGCAGAGCAATTCACATAGATGCCGTCAACCATCAAAAGTCCTGTCATTATCCACAGCGGTTCCGGCAATTTTCTGATCGCAAAGCACTTTCAGTCCTTGTCCTTGTCCAGAAAATTACAGAGGAGGAAATTGAGGAGCTTAATCACATGGAAAGGAGAACATTTTTGATTTGTGCAGTTCCGGTCAGAGAAATGTTTGTAAAAGGAACTTTTTGCAGAGAGAGGGATTGAGCATTTCAGCTTGTTGCTGAACACTTCTCTCTGGGCACTGAGCTAAACAGTAGTTTCTGTAGTGTAGTGGTTATCACGTTTGTCTCACACGCGAAATGACCTTAGTTTGATCCCAGGCAGAAATATTATTTTTGAAACAAAAACTTGTGTGCGATAAAATTGAACAAAAGCAGTCCGGGTCACATTGTCGCATGATGCAAGCTACCTCGGACCCGGGCCAAAGCTCCCCGTACACTGAGCACATGCTGAGGAAAACCCCGGAGGAGAGGATATCCTCGTCACTGGGCCTTCCAACAACACTGAACAAGCGCCCGGTCTGAAACTTTCCAGAGTAATAATTTGTAACTGTTTCATTCACCAGTCAGGATGGCCAAGCGGTCTAAGGCGCTGCGTTCAGGTTGTAGTTTCCTCTTGAGGCATGGGTTTGAAACCCACTCCTGACATTAATTGTATTTAATTACAAACTCATTTGTTTTGACACCACTCTGAAGTGCATTGGGACATCCATCGAATTTCATAAAATTACTCCACTTCAACGACAAACGGTAATATCAAAGTTAATTCAGAAACAGCTTCGATCCCGGGTGGCTGTCGCGAAAGCAATGGTTTTGTGAAGTATTGAAAGTTGCCTTCGAAATATCTGGCACTGCTAATTTAAAAACACGGTTATAAGTTGTTTCAGTGCAAAAGAAGGCAGGCTCGAAGGGCCAAATGTCCGACTCCTGCTCCTGGTTCTTGTGTTCTTATGCAGAGCACAGAACAAATGATTAAATTATCAACTCTCCCTCAGTTCGCATTTCTTTCATTGTGCAAAAGAAGAAAATGGGTTCATTAATGATGTGTTCCCGTGAAAGCAACATAAATTTTAAGGAACTGTAATCGACGAACATGGGGCTAAAACCCACGACCCTGAGATTAAGAGTCTCATGCTCTACCGACTGAGCTAGCCAGGCTTCTCAACATCTACCCTGTCAATCCCCTTCAGAATATTGTCCATTTCAACGAGATCACCTCTCATTCTTCTGAACTCCAGAGAGCATCGGCATATTCTACACAATCTCTCATCATAGGACAGTCCTCTCATCCCAGGAATCAATCTGGTGAACCTCCGTTGTACCACCTCCAAGGCAAGTATATCCTTCCTCAGATAAGGAGACCAAAACTGTGTGCAGTACTCCAGGTGTAGTCTCACCAGAGCCCTGTACAATTGTAGCAAGACTTCCTTACTCTTGTACTATGGGCTATATATTAGGTACTATGGGCTGAATATCCTGTTTTTCTGCTGATTCTACGGTTGTATAAAATTTTTTTCAACTTTAACAGTCACTCGGCAAACTTATTTGTATTTCCTTCAGTGTGCAACACATGTGGATGGATTAATGATGATTGAAACAATTATTCAGTATCTCACAGGCTTCAATTATTTTTGTCAACTTGCTTTGTAAAAATGCTTTCTGTGACCGAGAATCAAACCCAGACCACAGCAGTGAGAGCACTAAATCCTAACCACTAGACTACCAGGGAACACTGCTTGTAGCCTCTGCGATAGCTTTAAATATAGTCAGCTTACAATCACAGCTGAGAATTGTGCGGTGACACGGCGTATAACTGGATTTGCTGGGAGCAGTGTGGAGGCCCCGACCTGCGTGAGAACACCAGCGGCAGGTCGGGGCCATAAAACGAGCGGTGAGCGGCGGCCTGGGAGCAGCGTGGTGGTGTACCACGGCAAGGTACAGTGCGAGCTGGTGCAGGAGGGCGACGGCAATGAAGAGTGACGTCATCAATGTCCAGGTCGGTGATTGGAGCGTGGGCAGGTACAGCAGGAGCAGCGAGAGACTGTGGAGGGATGTGATCGGGGCCCAGGGGTGGCGTGAGTTCAGGGCCAGGGGTCCAGGGGCAGCACGGACCAGCCCACACTGCGATATGTGTGTACACCAGATCCGTGCAGCAGAGCTGGTCTCCAGTCATCCACACGTTCGAGCGGCAGGAAGGTGGAGCCAGTAGGGCCATATAAAAGCCCAGCAGGAGTCCGGGGATCGGCGGCAGTCGGAGGTGCAGCTGGAGGAGTAGCAGCGAGCAGCGAGCTACAGCTGGTGCAGGATCAAAAGTAAGAAAGAAGTTTAAAGTAATCGAAGGGTAACGTCACAATCAAGAGGGTTAGTGATTGGCTGGTTGAGTAGTGCGTAGTTTTCCTTTCATTTTTCTTTCTTCTTGTTCTTAGCAGTAAGAAACCTTGTCATTGTTGAAAAATTAACTAATTTAAGGGGTAAGTCATGTCAGGAGAGCCCAGACCTGTGTCATGCTCGACCCGAGCTATGTGGGAAGACAGCGACGCTTCCAGCATCCCTGACGACTGCATGTGCAGGAAATGTATCCAGCTGCAGCTATGGCAGACCACATTGTGGCACTGGAGCTGCACATGGATTCACACTGGAGCATCCGCGATGCTGAGGAAGTCGTGAATAGTATGTTTAGTGAGTTGGTCATACCACAGGTGAAGGTTACTCAGGCAGATAAGGAATGGGTGACCAAAAAAAAGAGCAATGGAAGGAAGGTACTGCAGGTGTCCCCTGTAGCCATCTCTCTCCAAAACAGATACACCACCTTGGGTACTGTTGGGGGAGATCACTCATCAGGGGAAGGCAGCAGCAGCCGTCCATGGCACCAGGGTTAGCTCTGCTGCACAGGAGGGCAGGAAAAAGAGTGGGAGAGCAAAAGTGATAGGGGATTCTGTTGTAAGGGGAATAGTTAGGCGTTTCTGCGGGCACAAACGAGACTCCAGGAAGGTATGTTGCCTCCCTGGTGCAAAGGTCAAGTATGTCTCGGAGTGGCTGAAGCGCATTCTGGAGGGGCACGGTGAACAGCCAGCTGTAGTGGTGCATATAGATACCCACGATATAGATAAAAATGCGATGAGGTCCTACAAGCTCAGTTTTGGGATCTAGGAGTTAAATTAAAAAGTAGGACATCAAAGGTAGTAATCTCATGATTGCTACCAGTGCCACGTGCTAGTCAGAGTAGGAATTGCAGGATAGCTCAGATGAATACATGGCTTGAGGAGTGGTGCAGAAGAGAGGGATCCAAATTCCTGGGACATTGGAGCTGGTTCTGGGGGAGGTAGGACCAGTACAAACCAGACAGTCTGCACCTGGGCAGGATTGGAACCAATGTCCTCGGGGCAGTTTTTGCTAGTGCTGTTGGGAAGAGTTTAAACTAATATGGCAGGGGGATGGGAAGCTATGGAGGGAGACAGAGGGAAGTAAAATGGGGCAGAAGCAAAAATAGAAAGAAGAAAAGTAAAAGTGAAGGACAGAGAAACCCAAGACAAAAATCAAAAAGGGCTACATTGCAGTAAAAGTCTAAAGAGACAAAGTGTGTTAAAACGACAACCTGAAAGCTCTGTGCCTCAATGCGAGGAGTATTCATAATAAGGTGGACGAATTAACTGCGCAGGCAGCTATTAATGAATATGATATAATTGAGATTATGGAGACATGACTCCAGGTTGATCAAGGTTGGGAACTCAACATCCAGAGGTATTCAACATTCAGGAAGGATAGACAGAAAGGAAAGGGAGGTGGGGTAGCGTTGCTGGTTAAAGAGAAAATTAATGCAGTAGTATGGAAGGACATTAGCTTGGATGATGTGGAATCTGTATGGGTAGAGCTGCGGAATACCAAAGGGCAGAAAACGCGAGTGGGAGTTGTGTACAGACCAGCAAACAGCAGTAGTGAGGTTGGGGACAGCATCAAACAAGAAATTAGGGATGCATGCAATCATGGGCGACTTTAATCTGCATATAGATTGGGCAAACGAAACTGGTAGAAATACGGTAGAGGAGCATTTCGTGGAGTGTTTTAGAGATGGTTTTCTAGATTAATATGTCGAGGAACCAACTCGAGGGCTGGCCATCCTCAACTGGGTGATGTGTTATGAGAAAGGACTAATTAGCAATATTGTTGTGCGAGGCCCCTTGGGGAAGAGTGATCATAATATGGTAGAATTCTTTATTAAGATGGAGAGTGGCACAGTTAATTCAAAGACTCAGGTCCTGAACTTAAGGAAAGGTAACTTCGATGGTATGAGACATGAATTGGCTAGAATAGACTGGCGAATGAAACTTAAAGAGTTGACAGTGGATAGACAATGGCAAACATTTAAAGATCACATGGATGAACTTCAACAATTGTACATCCCTGTCTGGAGCAAAAATAAAATGGAGAAGGTGGCTCAACCATGACTAACAAGGGAAATTAGGAATAGTGTTAAATCCACGGAAGGGGCATTTAAGTTGGCCAGAAAAAGCAGCAAACCTGAGGACTGGGAGAAATTTAGAATTCTGCAGAGGAGGATAAGGATTTAATTAGGAAGGGGAAAATAAGAGTATGGGAACATAAAAACTGACTGCAAAAGCTTCTATAGATATGTGAAGCGAAAAAGATTAATGAAGTCAAGACGGAGTTAGATATGGTCCAGCGGCTAAAGGGATCAAGGGGTATTGAGAAAAAGCAGGAACGGGGTACTGATGCAATGATCAGCCATGATCTTATTGAATGGTGGTGCAGGCTCGAAGGGCCGGATGGCCTACTCCTGCACCTATTTTCAATGTTTCTGTGATTCTATGTTTCTATGTCCCTTGCAATCGGAATCATGTGAATTTATAATGGAGAACAAGGAAATGGCAGACCAATTGAACAAAAACTTTGGTTCCGTCTTCACGAAGGAAGACACATATAGCCTTCCGTAAATACTAGAGGACCGAGCGTCTTGCGAGAAGGAGGAACTGAAGGAAATCCTTATTAGTCAGGAAATTGTGTTAGCGAAATAGATGCGATTGAAGGCCAATAAATCCCCAGGGCCTGATAGTCTGCACCCAGAGTACTTAAGAAAGTGGCCCTAGAAATAGTGGATGCATTGATGATCATTTTCCAACATTCTATAGACTCTGGATCAGTTCCTATGGATTAGAGGGTAGCTAATATAACCCCACTTTTTAAGAAAGGAGGGAGAGAGAAAACAGGAAATTATAGACTGGTTAGCCTGACATCGGTAGTGGGGAAAATGCTGGAATCAATTATTAAAGATGTAATAGCAGTGCATCGGGAAGGCAGTGACAGGATCCATCCAAGTCAGCATGGATTTATGAAAGGGAAATCATGCTTGCCAAATCTTCGAGCATTTTTTGAGAATGTAACCAGTAGAGTAGACAAGGGAGAACCAGTGGATTTGGATGTGGACTTTCAAACAGCTTTTGACAAGGTCCCACATAAGAGATTAATGTGCAAAATTTAATAAATGGTATTGGGGTAATGTATTGACGTTGATAGAGAACTGATTGGCAGACAGGAAGCAAAGAGCAGGAATAAACAGGTTCTTTTCAAAATGGCAGGCAGTGACTAGTGGGGTATCGCAAGGTTTAGTGCTGGGACCCCAGCTCTTTAAAATGTACATTAAGAATTTAGACGAAGGAATTGAATGTAATATCTCCAAGTTTGCAGATGACACTAAGCTGGGTGGCAGTGTGAGCTGTGAGGAGGAAACTAAGAGGCTGCAGGGTGAATTGGACAGGTTAGGTGAGTCGGCAAATGCATGGCAGATGCAGTATAATGTGGATAAATGTGAGGTTACCCACTTTGGTGGCAAATACAGGAAGGCAGAATATTACCTGGATTGTGAAAGATTAGGAAAAGGGGAGGTGCAATGAGACCTGGGTGTCATGGTACATCAGTCATTGAAAGTTGGCATGCAGGTATAGCAGGCAGTGAAGAAGTTAAATGGCATGTTGGCCTTCAGAGCGAGAGGATTTGAGTATAGGAGCAGGGAGGTCTTACTGCAGTTGTACAGGGCCTTTGTGAGGACACACCTTTGATCTCCTAAAACACCTTTGATCTCTTAACCTGCGGAAGGGCTGTTGAGAGAGTGCAGCGAAGGTTAACCGGACTGATTCCCGAGATGGCAGGACTGACATATGAAGAAAGACTGGATCGACTAGGCTTATATTCACAGGAATTTAGAAGAATGAGAGGGGATCTCATAGAAACATATAAAATTCTGATGGGATTGGACAGGTTAGATGCAGGAAGAATGTTCCCAATGTTGGGGAAGTCCAGAACCAGGAGTCACAGTCTAAGGATAAGGGGTAAGCCAGTTAGGACTGAGATGAGGAGAGACTTCTTCACTTAGAGAAGTGTGAACCTATGGAATTCTCCACCACAGAAAGTTGTTGAGGTCAGTTCATTCGATGTGTTCAAAAGGGAGTTAGATGCGGCCCTTACGGCTAAAGGGATCAAGTGGTGTGGAGAGAAAGCAGGAATGGGGAACTGAAGTTGCATGATCAGCCATGATCATATTGGATGGTGGTGAAGGCTCAAAGGGCCTGCACCTGCACCTATTTTCTATGTTTCTATTATGCTTGAACTGTTTAAAACTGTAGTTAGGCCAAAGCGAGAGTACTGAGCACTGTTCTGGTCACCAAATCACAGGAAATGTTAATTGAACTGCAAAGGGTACAACGGAGATTCACAAGGATTTTGCCAGGACCGGACAATTTTAGCCATGAGACAAGATTGGATAGCCTGCGGTTGTTTACTGTGGAACAGAGAATGTGGAGGGGAGATTTGATTGCGGTGCATGAAATGATGTGGGGCCGAGATAGAGTGGGTTAGGATGGAACTAATTCCCTCAGCAGAGATGGAAATTACCAAGCGGGAGAGAATTAAATAAAGATTTGAAGGATTAGAGAGGATTAGTGAAGAACACTTCTGAACCCAAACACTAGTGTGGGTTTGGAGGTCACTGCCTGAATGGTAGTAAATGCAGAAAGCCGCATCGTATTTACAAAGTGTTTGGTTATACACGTGAAGTGCTGTAACTGACACTGCTACGGACCAAGAGCTGGAAAGTGAGATTAGGCTGGAGAGCTCCTTTTCAGCCCACATAGACACGGTGGGCCCAATGGCTGCTCTCAGTGCTGTAACTTTCTATGATTCTACCATTCCCAGTATTTCCTTATAAGTTTTTTAAGAAAAGGCAATTATGTCATTCTTTTAGGAATGTGAGACTTTTGTCTCTGGGTCTTCTGGGCATTATCTGATTGGGAATTGTGCTCATGTTATTAAAAGCCTTGCTGTGAAAGTTGTTGATATCATCTGTTTGTTCAGTAACTGTAACTAAACCCAGTCAGCAGGGGCGATGTTATAACTGGATGGATTCTCTCGCCTATAAATAAGGGGAATCTTCGCATTGTCTCAATTGGTGAATTGCTCCCAGCGTTAATACCAACCATCGATTCATCGATTCTAATCGCAAGGGAAAATGTATCTTGGTTTTCTCATCAAGCTCCAAATTCTATGGGCAATTTTTGATGTCCAAAAGATTTATGATCCTCTGCTGGCTGCAGTGGGTGTCTCTGGTATGTTCCTCCTTTCAGCCGGTATTTCAACAACCCGAGATTATCAGTAAATGGCTTCTTAGTCCCTGTGTCCAGCTTTTTATTCAATTACTTTCCTTGAGTATAGCAACGAATAAACTTCAAAAATACATCGATGTCTGAAAACACTTTGGGGCATCCTGTGGTCATGAAATGTGCCTGCACTCCGGCAATTCATTCATTCATTCATTGATAGAAACATAGAAACATAGAAAATAGGTGCATGAGTAGGCCATTCAGCCCTTCGAGCCTGCACCACCATTCAATGAGAGCATGGCTGATCATTCCCTCAGTACCCCTTTCCTGCTTTCTCTCCATACCCCTTGATCCCTTTAGCCGTAAGGGCCATATCTAACTCCCTCTTGAATATATCCAATGAACTGGCCTCAACAACTCTCTGTGATACAGAATTCTACAGGTTAACAACTCTCTGAGTGAACAAGTTTCTCCTCATCTCAGTGCTAATTGTCCTACCTCTTATCCTAAGATTGTGTCCCCTGGTTCTGGACTTCCCCAACATCGCGACCATTCTTCCCGCATCTAACCTGCCCAGTCCCGTCAGAATCTTACCTGTTTCTATGAGATCCCCTCTCATCCTTCTAAACTCCAGTGTATAAAGGCCCAGTTGATCCTGTCTATCCTCATATGTCAGTCCAGCCATCCCGGGAATCAGTCTGTAGAACCTTCGCTGCACTCCCTCAATTGCAAGAACGTCCTTCCTTAGGTTAGAAGATAAAATTGAAGACAATATTCCAGTTGAGGCTTCACCAAGACCCTGTACAACTGCAGTAAGACCTTCCTGCTGCTGTACTCAAATCCCCTAGCTAGGAGGGCCAACATACCATTTGTCTTCTTCACCGCCTGCTGTACCTGTATGCCAACTTTCAATGACTGATGAACCATGACACCCAGGTCTCGTTACACCTCCCCTTTTCCTCATCTGCTGCCATTCAGATAATATTCTGCCTTCGTGTTTTTACCCCCAAAGTGGATAACCTCACATTTATCCACATTATACTGCATCTGCCATGCATTTGCCCACTCACCTAACCTGTCCAAGTCACCCTGCAGCCTGTTAACATCCCCCTCACAGCTCACACTGCCACCCAGTTTAGTGTCATCTGCAAACTTGGAGATATTACACTCAATTCCTTCATCTAAATCGTTGATGTATATTGTAATGAGCTGGGGTCCCAGCACTGAGCCCTGCGGCACTCCACTAGTCACTGCCTGCCATTCTGAAAATGACCCGTTTATCCCTATTCTCTGCTTCCTGTCTGCCAACCAGTTCTCTATCCACATCAGTACATTACCCCCAATACCATGATCTTTGATTTTGCACACCAATCTCTTGGGTGGGACCTTGTGAAAAGCCTTTTGAATGTCCAAATACACCACATCCACTGGTTCTCCCTTGTCCACTCTGCTCGTTACTTCCTCAAAAAATTCCAGAAGATTCGACAAGCCTGATTTCCCTTTCATTAATCCATGCTGACTTGGACCGATCCTATCAATGCTTTCCAGATGCGTTGCTATTTCGTCCTTAATGATTGATTCCAACATTTTCCCCACGACTGATGTCAGGCTAACCGGTCTATAATTACCCGTTTTCTCTCCCTCCTTTTTTAAAAAGTGGTGTTACATTAGCTCCCCTCCAGTCCATAGGAACTGATCCAGAGTCGATAGACTGTTGGAAAATGACCACCAATGCATCCACTATTTCTAGGACCACTTCCTTCAGTACTCTTTCTTCCTTCCTTTCTCCTGCCTCTCTGTTGTTTTGAGAATCGCTCCTGTGTGTGTTTGATTCTGGTCAATGCTGCACTGATGTGAACTCCCATTCATTGCTAGCAGTTCAATGGATGCTGTGTCTTTCATTTTTCATTATTAGTTCCATTTCAGCAGTCATATTTAGATCTGACTCTTCTGTCAGGCGATGGGGACCAGCCATACTACTTATTCTCTCACTTTAAAGGGGATACTTTGTTGTAAATTCTGAGTCCGAGTTTCGGCTGAGAAACTGTTCCATGATCTCACACAAATTAGGAAATTTCTGCATTATACAGTTGATTATTTAATTGTACAAATGAGTCAGAACAGTTAACTGACAGAATCATTGATAATACAATCTGATTCAGCTGCCGCACTTTCCATCATTTCCCGTTTTAAGTTATGTCACTGTTTCTGAATAGTTAAATTACAGTTCTGATTTTGATCCCGGTTTATTATTATGCAGCACATTTAATGGTTTGATTACTGAGACTGAATCCGCATTATCAATTGAATCCCGTGCCTGCCTGATGCAGTTCATCATATCACTGATCGAATGTATAATCATTGCAGCGTAGTGTTTTGTTCGTGACACCATTCGTTATTGGATTGTGATTTATTCATTATATGAATTAAAAGCCGAGTGCACTCACACCACTTGAGGAAAAGAGCAAGAGTCACAGTGTTTGAATAGAATGGAAATATTTGCTGGCACAGATCCGATGCACCGATTGGCCTCCTCCTGTGCTCTACTATTCTACGATTTTACGATTCTCGCTTCTGAAACCCAGTTTTGGAGTAATGGCCTGGGATTTGCTCTCAGCATTTGTCATCATTACAACTGTGAATCTGAGAGCAATGTCCGGAGTAAGCACATGCGCAGTTACAGGTGGAAATCCAGGAGTTGCCAGTCATTCCTTGTTCCTCCCTAGGACTCGCTGTTAAACTCCCCACAGCCGGCAATCAATTCAACTTGCTGACATAAATTAAACTTTATGCTGTTATATCTCTCTTAAAAGCCCCGGAAATAGTCAAGCCATGTTGCAAGAGACGTAACTGTGTTTTTGATGGTGTAGTACGTTCTAATTACTGCTGAACCATCGTTCTGGCACTAAAAATCTAATTTTATACCGATGTTATGTCAAAATCTTCCACAATGATAAACATTCCATGGTTATTTATAACTGAAAAAACATGTTTCCTTATATCATTTCAGTTGCTACATTATTCCTGTCCCAATCTATATTTCGCTCTCTGTAAAATAATTAAAACGTGAAGGATAATCAGTGTATTTTACTTCCCAATTTGCCTTCTGTGAATTGTTCAATGTGTTTGGCTGCTGAGCCAGCTTCATGATATCACTGTTGCTGGAGTCTGGAGATCCCCTATACTTGCCCTCAAATGTAAGTTACTATCAGCAGGGTGATGTTGATGCCACAGGAATCACTGGATCTTTGTGGGCAGCATTGTTCGAGGTCAGCGGTGAGCACCATCACGTTTCCACTGACCGCAAAATCTGGGCGATTATAGTTTGAATCATATTATTCCACTATTTACAGTAAGAGCAGCATTGTTCCAACTGTAACCTGTAAGGTAATTGAGAAATTGTGGGGTAAAATGAATGATATTAAGGGGACATTCTCCGCCGTTGTATTCTTGGTGCAGCACATGACACGTGAACATGAATTTCCAATTGCCGAGTGTAGAATCAGAGAATGGTTACAGCACAGAAGGACATGCGGCCAGTCTAGCCTGTGCCAGATCTCTGCAAGGGCACTTCAGCTATTCCCACTCCCCACCCTTTCCCCTGAGCCCGAGATGTTGTTTCCTTCAGAAGAGCATAGGATGTCAGTTACTCGGCTCCTGGAATGTTAATCCATCGGGAATCCAAGGGCAAAGCATCAAAATTGGAATCACATCTAATATCCAAAACAAACATTAATTCAGAATTTAACATTTTGTATTAGGAGCACAAATGTGGAACAATATTTCTACATGAGATAATGTAAACTAGTTGTAATTTTAAATGTATATGCGACAGGCTCGCGAGGGAGATGGTGGAAGCAGTGAGAGTTGACTCATTCAGAGGCAAGTTCGATAAATATGCTTCAAAAATTACCTTTCCAGGATAGAGTGTATGTGTATTTCCCCTCGCCCCACACCAAACCTACGTCCTTCTGTGACCGCCCTGGAACACTCTCTCTCCCGACTCTCTTACAACTGCACTTACGAGATCCCAACTGTCCAGCCTTCGGCCCTCCATTCACCACGATATTTCTGCAGCTACCGATCTGCTCAACCACACCCTCACCACCACATTTGTTGGCCCAGTCCCGATTAAAACAATCAGTCTCTCTCACACTGGCTGTTCCCCCTGGTGCAGTACCCAACTTCACTCCTTTAAGTCCAAGAGACACAGACTTAAACGGATATGGCGGACAACTGGTTTAGCCATTCACTGCCAATAATAATGTATTATTGTGTCCTGCTCCTGTCTGACAAAATTGCTCCCTACTCCAGAATCATTCTGGAATGCAAAGATCAACCCGGCTTCCATTGTCTAGTGCTAACCATCTTCTTAAACCCTCTCCCCAGTCTCCTTCATCCTCACCTCCCACAACAATATTAGGAGCTCATGCACTTCTTTGTCTCTAAGATTGAGACCATCCAATCAGCTGCCTCTGCCACTTTGCTTCCTTCCCCGAGGCCACCGTGACACACTTCCTCTAAGGATCGCCCTGCCCTATCCCGGGACTTGCATATGTTTCCACTTTCTCTCCAATCTCCCCTCATGACTGATCTGTGCTGAAATTGTCCATGTATCACTTCCTGCTCCCTCGACCCTATTACCACCAAACTGCTTACCACCCAACATTCCTTCCTGCCTCCCATGTTAATGGACACAGTTAATGGTTCTCTCTCCTCGCGCTCTATCCCCCTCTCCTTCAAACCTGCTGTGATCAACCCTCGCCTCAAAAAAGCAAATCGCTTGACCACTCTGTCCTTGGAAACTGCCGCCCCGTGTCCATCCGCCCTTTCCTCGCCAATGTCCTTGAATGTGTTGTCGCCTCTCAAATTCGTGTGCATCTTTCCCACTTCCATGTTCGATTCTGTCCACTCAGGTTTCTGCCCATGCCACATTACCGAAACAGCTCATCATGGTCAGAAATGTCATCCTACATGACTGTGACAAAGATAAGCTATCCCTCCTCATCCTTCTTGACATATCTGCATTCTTGCACACTGCTGACCACTCCATTCTCCTTCAACGCCACTCCAAAGTCATCCAGCTGGGTGGGACTGCACTCAGCTTGTTCATTCTTATCTTTCTAATCTTAGCCAGAGAATCTCCTGCAAAGGCTTCTCTTCCCACTCCCGCATTGTTACATCTGGTGTCCTCCATGGATTTATCCTTGGCCCCCTCCTATTTCTCATCTGCATGCTACCCCTTGGCGATATCATCCGAAAATACAGCGTCAGTTTCCCCATGTACGCTGATGACACTCAGCTCGAAGTCACCACCACTTCCCTTGACCCCTCCAAAGACTCTAAATTTTCAGACTGTGGTCCGACATCCAGTTCTGGATGAGTAGACAATTTCTCCCATAAAATATTGGGAAGCTGTTTCCTTTGGTCCCTGCCACAAACTGCGTTCTCCAGCCACTTACACTATCACTCTCCCCACCTTCTGTCTGAGGCTCAATCACAATGTTTGCAACCTTGCTGGTATATGTGACCCTGAGATGTGCTTCTGAACATATGCCGTTCCATAACTAATACTGCTTTTTTCCACCTCCATAACATCGCCCGTCTCCACTCCTCCCTCAGCTCAACTGCTGCTGAAACCCTCACTCATTCCTTTGTTACCTGTAGAATTGAATGTTCCAATGCACCCCTGCCCAGCCACATTCTACCCTAGGTAAATTTGAGCTGATCCAAAACTCGGCTGCCCTGTCAGAACTTGCACCAAGTTCACCCATCCCCCTGTACTTGCTGACCTACATTGTCTCCCCATTAAGTAACGCCTCTATTTCAAAATATTGTTGTTAAACCCCTCCCTTTCTCTGTAAACTTCCCCAGCCCGACAACCCCCCAAGATATGCGCACTCCTCTAATTCTGCACTCTTGAGCATCCCTGATTTTAATCGCTCAAACATTGGTGGCCGTGCCTTCTGTTACCTGGGCCCTAAGCTCTGGAATTCACTGCCGAACCCTCTCCGCCTCTCGACCTCGATTTCCACCTTTAAGACGCTCCTTCAAACCGACCTTTTTGACTAAGCTTTGGTCGTCTGCTGCACTTTACCCTTATGTGTCTGGACATTATTTTTTTGTATTATAATACACCTGCGGAGCACCTTGGAAAGCTTCACTGTGTTAAAGACGAGATATAAATACCTTGTTGCTGCAGTTGTAATTGGAGACATGTCATGTGGTAAAAGTAGCTGCTTCGAGGGAACACGTGACGTTGGATCTGTACTTCCCAATGCTCGCCACCAGGGGGCTTCTCTTCCACTCATGCCTGGCTCGATTGTACACTGTTGGCAGCGATTGATTGCTCTGATTAGACAACGACGCAATCATCATTACATCGTGCGACAACCCGGAAGCTACAAGGTAAATTTGATGAACTGTAGTATTTTTATTCATCCAGTAACTCCTATGATACTATTGCGTAGATTACAAACATTTTATAGCCAGGTTTGGGTTGTGACATTGTACAGGTGCGTTCAATGCCTTGAACCAATGACCATTGTCGATCTATGAGCACAGAGAGTGGGTGTTGTTAGCTTACAATCCCATCCTAAGGGCACCATCAATTGTCCCATTCCTCTTACTGCCAGGCCTCTTCTATCCCATCCCCACCTCGGGACAGTAAGTTCAGCTGTATCACTCCAACAACTAACTCGTACACTCTGCAATTCAATCCTGCAAATACCCTCCCATTTCATTCTCCCACTGGCTCATATATAGGTGAAGCTCACACTTCTCCATTCATTATTTTAGGGTTTGTTCTAAAATCAGGTTCTGGTTTGAACCGTGTTTCATTTGGTCCCATTGTGTCTCGTATTTTGCGATAATTTACCGATTCCTCTGATTACAAATCTCCACGTATCTCCATCACCGATAATTTGAAATGGTTCCATCACTTGATGAAATGCCAAGCAGCAAAATTCTTGGTGCATCTCATGTTATTGTGAAGAACGATATTATCCCTGTTATAGATCCGACTCTGTCATGTCTTTGAAAACACAGCAAACTACTGTATGTATCCGCTGTTTGTGAATAATGTTCCTATTTTCCTCTTGCTCACAGTTAATGTGGTGACGATTGTGATCCTGTCTCGGGGAAAGTGTGGTCTCTCCAAATGTGTCACTCACTACCTGGTGTCCATGGCAGCGGTGGATCTACTGGTCGTGATCATCGATCTGATACTGAGGCAGATTCCTATTGTTTATCGGGATCAATTTCTTTTTCTGTTGCACGTTAGAATGTGTAATATCCACGCTATCCTGCTTTATGTAGCCACAGATTTTTCTGTCTGGTTCACGGTCACTTTCACCTTCGATCGGTTTGTGGCCATTTGTTGCCAGAAGCTGAAATTGAAATATTGCATGGAGCAAACAGCGACTGCGGTTCTAGGAACAGTGACAGTGCTGAGCTGTCTGAGGAACATTTTTTGGTATTTTCTGTATACAAGTGAATATTGGCTGTCCAACAGTCCATGGTTTTGCAGTGTGACAATTGGTGTATCTCGTTCGCTGGTCTGGACTATCATTGAATTAATGCATTACATTTTAACACCTTTTATTCTATTTATTTTGATTCGACTGTTCAATGCTTTAACAGTCAGACACATTTTAGTGTCCAGCAGAGCCCGCAGTCGACTCCGGGGTCGGAGCAGTGTGAGAGCCCCAGTGACCCAGAGATGGAGAACCGAAGGAAATCGATGATTGTACTGTTTGTTATATCGGGGAATTTCATACTGTTATGGGTGGTGTTCATGGTCTGTTCTATATTGAGACGATTGGATACTTGGGATACTCTGTTTCTCTGCCCATGTTTGTATCGGAAATCAGCTTCATGCTCCAGCTCTGAGTTGCTGCACGAACACTTTTATTTACGCAGTGACCCAGAAGAAATTCAGAGAGGATTTGAGGAATGTAGTTACATATCCTTTCACAATGATGCTCAAGTTAATTCGATGAGAAGGTTTCATATTTTTTCATATCATATATTGTTATGTCATATTCTGTTAATTTCACTGTCGGCTTTATGTATTTTATATTTTATGAAACATATCTCAAGCTGTTTGAATCTTAACAGTAAGTTAATATCATAGTAGGGTCCTTGCAGACATGTGTTCCCCCAGGGCAGCACGTTACCCAAGAGCGGATTGATGCCTCAGACAGTCAGGGGCTGAGCTTGGTATCCAGGGGTATATTGGCAATGGGAGCCTTGTTCCATTATTTTACACATTAGACCATTAATTCACCGTTTCCCCTCAGTCAGGGGGAATACAGTTTCTCAGTGTTGTAAACTTTCTCGGATCTCTGCTGATCTTTGAAGAAAGACTTTTTTGAAAATCAGGTCATACACCAGAAAAAAATCAAGGTGGAAGAAGACTGTGCAGAAGATTAATCTCTGCATCCTCACTGGGATAGATACAGAAACAGAATCAATGTTTGTACTTCAACTTGTAATCAAAAGTTTTTGTTCGATCTTTATTTTAGTGACAGTTTCCAAACTGATGTTGAACTGCTTACACTGGACTCTATCCCTCTCAGTGTTCTGTATGTTTTACCTATTGTGCAATAAAGCAGATTGTACATCGAACAAAAAAACACTTTGCCCAGTGATACATTCGTCCAGCGTTAGATAGTCCCTAAGGCTTCTCGGCCCGATTAGAAGGTAATGTCATTGCTGCAATCCTGCTCCCGGTACAGCACTCTCCCATCTCCCGGTACAGCTCACTCACTGATCCTGGTACAGCTCTCTCACTGATCCCAGTACAGCTCGCTCACTGATCCCGGTACAGCTCACTCACTGATCCTGGTACTGCTCACTCACTGATCCCGGTACAGTTCACTCACTGATCCCAGTACAACTCACTCACTGATCCCGGTACAGCTCACTCACTGATCCTGGTACAGTTCACTCACTGATCCCAGTACAGCTCACTCACTGATCCTGGTACAGCTCACTCACTGATCCTGTTACAGCACACTCACTGATCCTGGTACAGCTCACTCACTGATCCCAGTACAGGTCACTCACTGATCCTGGTACAGCTCACTCATTAGTCCCGGTACAGCTCACTCACTGATCCTGGTACAGCTCACTCATTAGTCCAGGTACAGCACACTCACTGATCCCAGTACAACTCACTCACTGATCCAGGTACAGCTCACTCACTGATCCTGGTACAGTTCACTCACTGATCCCAGTACAGCTCACTCATTGATCCTGGTACAGCTCACTCACTGATCCTGGTACAGCACACTCACTGATCCTGGTACAGCTCACTCACTGATCCCAGTACAGCTCACTCACTGATCCTGGTACAGCTCACTCATTAGTCCCGGTACAGCTCACTCACTGATCCTGGTACAGCTCACTCATTAGTCCCGGTACAGCACACTCACTGATCCCGGTACAGCTCACTCACTGATCCTGGTACAGCTCACTCACTGATCCTGGTACAGCACAATCACTGATCCCAGTACAGCTCACTCACTGATCCCAGTACAGCTCACTCACTGATCCTGGTACAGCTCACTCATTAGTCCCGGGAAAGCTCATTCACTGATCCCAGTACAGCACACTCACTGATCCCGGTACAGCTCACTCACTGATCCCGGTACAGCTCACTTACTGATGCCGGTACAGCTCACTCACTGATCCTAGTACAGCTCACTCACTGATCCTGGTACAGCTCACTCATTGATCCCGATACAGCTCACTCACTGATCACGGGACAGCTCACTCACTGATCCCGGTACAGCTCACTCACTGATCCTGGTACAGCTCACTCACTGATCCTGGTACAGCTCACTCACTGATCCCGGTACAGCTCGCTCACTGATCCCAGTCCAGCTCACTCACTGATCCCGATACAGCACACTCACTGATCCTGGTACAGCTCACTCACTGATCCTCGTACAGCTCACTCACTGATCCCGGTACAGCTCACTCACTGATCCCGATACAGCTCACTCACTGATCCTGGTACAGCTCACTCACTGATCCTGATACAGCTCACTCACTGATCCTGGTACAGCTCACTCACTGATCCTGGTACAGCTCACTCACTGATCCCGGTACAGCTCACTCACTGATCCCGGTACAGCTCACTCACTGATCCTGGTACAGCTCACTCACTGATCCCGATACAGCTCACTCACTGTTCCCGATACAGCTCACTCACTGATCCCGATACAGCTCACTCACTGATCCCGGTACAACTCACTCACTGATCCTGGTACAGCTCACTCACTGATCCCGATACAGCTCACTCACTGATCCCGATATAGCTCACTCACTGATCCCGATACAGCGCACTCACTGATCCCGATACAGCTCACTCACTGATCCCGGTACAACTCACTCACTGATCCCGGTACAGCTCACTCACTGATCCTGGTACAGCTCACTCACTGATCCTCGTACAGCTCACTCACTGATCCCGGTACAGCTCGCTCACTGATCCCGATACAGCACACTCACTGATCCTGATACAGCTCACTCACTGATCCCGATACAGCTCACTCACTGATCCCGGTACAGCTCACTCACTGATCCCGGTACAGCTCACTCACTGGTCCCGATACAGCTCACTCACTGATCCCGATACAGCTCACTCACTGATACTGGTACAACTCACTCACTGATCCTGGTAGATCAAACTCCCCTGTCCCAGTACATCACACGCCCGTGTCCCGATACAGCACAATCCCATGTGTGAATGTTTAAAAATGTATAGAGACATTGAAGTTGAGAACGTGGGAATTGTATAGGGACAGTATAAGCTAACAAAGAATTCATGGAGGAATAGCCATGACATCTCAGACTCGAGACTGCGAAATGTTACAACACTAACATGTATTGAAACAAAACCCACAGCTTGCTGAAAAACCTCAAGGTCTTATTAAATCATGTTATTAACCTGAAACATTAACAGAAGGTCTTTGTTTAAAATCAGACCATACTTCGGTCGGCTTATGAGTGGACAAAGGGAAAGAGGGATCAAAGAGATAGGCTGGACTAGCATGTCACTCTAGCCCTATCTTATTATCTTTTGCCGAAAATGTATAACCATCGTCCCTTTACAATATAACGTCACTTTGTCCGTAGGGAGTGGGTGCGTTCGAACAGACTTGCATTCCTTCTGTCTGATAAAGTCCCCGATCGGGATTTGCTTTTTAAATAAAAGCTTGCTTTGTTTAAAGCACAAACGGTATTCGTTTCAGTAATTGTGCTGAACCAGATTGAGGTAAAATAATCCAGAAAACAACATTTGGTGTCAAAAGTGGGATCTCAACGGACGACTGCCGAAAACTTGTGAATTAAGAGCCAGACTAGCCGTGGACGAGACGAGGGGAAAGTGGCCACTGGAGTGAGTATGATTTCAATCCTGCTCCAGTTTCTCCCAGTTTCAAAAGTCTGAGGAAAGTTTAGCCAATCGCTGGTTCTAAGGTAGTGTCTGAACGAGATCCAGGACAATCTGGTGAATACCTTTCAAACTTAGAATAGGGATACAGATAGGGAAATTGCGCAGTGACGCAAACCAAGTGGCGTCTTGGAAAGATAGGTGATAGTTAGAGCTATATAGGGATAGATGATCAATCATGGATCCAAAAATTAATAGGAAAGAAAAGGGACTCTTGTGAACGTCTGTTTAAATGAGAAATGCTTCTGTGATTTTTACTGTTAAAAAAAAGCCGGGGAGTTGTGATTTGTTTTAGCTCCACCTACTTTTTCAAACAGAATTTAAGTTTTTTTTAACCCTTCGTAGTGTTGTCCTGTATGTGGGAAGTTTAAGAGTGTGAACCTTATTGAATTACGTATATTCGGATGATAAGTTACGGAGCCAGGAAATGCACAAAGGATAGGTTTATTGAGTAAAAAAAAAGAAAAAAATACATGGTCCCGGTGGTTAAAAAAAAAGGATTTAACATGCTAACTTACTTGTTGAAAGAAAACATTCAGAGAAGGCACAGCAAAACAACTGAGAATGATTCAAAAGGATAAAAAAAAATATATTATATTAAGTAACACGACCTTGAGGCTGGAACAATTGAGATAACGAAAAGCAGTCCACAGCCTACGTGCCAGACTTCTCTCGAGTTATGGAAAAGAAAAAAAATAACGTACTAAATAGGTGCTGAAAAAAAAAATGTTCTGAGATTTTAAATTATGAGAATAATTCCACTGCAGTCTAAAATAAAATCACTCCTGTCCAGTTGGCAGAAAAACTCCATTAAATTAGGGCTTTCATTGGCTGATTGGATTTAAACTGCGCAGTGACGCGAAAGGATAGGGAAATTAAATAAGGCTCAGAAGAAATCAAATTTAGAAAATTAGGCTCACAGGCAATTAAGTAAGGCTTATGGGGAATTAAATAGAGGATAGATGTTCAAGTCAGGTTTGACGTCGACCTCGTATATCACTTGGCCCGTCTAGGCACTGATTGAATTTAAATCACGCAGCAACTCGAAAGGTAGGGCGAGATAAGTGCGCGGCGGCACGAACGTGCAGCGGCGTGGGATGTGCGGCGGTGTGAGTGCGCGGCAGAGTGAACATGGGCCGACACGAATGCGCAGCAACTCGAACCGCGGGGTGATGCCAAAGTCAGTGCTGGTTTCAGTAAGTCTGTGTTTATTTTAAGTTTGTTTAATGGCGCGGTGACGTGAACCGCGGGGCGACGCGGGAGTCAGTGTTAATTGTAAGTGTTTCAAATCGCGTGGTGACGCGAACCGTGGGGCGACGCGGAAATCAGTGTTAGCTGAGTAAAGTCTGTTTATTTTAAGTGTTTCAAAACGCGTGGTGATGCGAACCGCGGGGCGACGCGGGAGTCCGTGTTTATTCCAAGTGTTTCAAATCGCGTGGCAACGTGAACCGTGGGGCGACGCGGAAATCAGTGTTAGCTGAGTAAAGTCTGTTTATTCTAAGTGTTTCAAAGCGCGCGGCGACGCCAACCGCGGGGCAACGCGGAAATCAATGTCAGCTTTAGTAAAGTCTGTTTATTTTAAGTGTTTCAAATCGCGCGGTGACGCGAATTGCGGGGCGACGTGGAAGTCAGTGTTAGCTTTAGTAAAGTCTGTATATTTTAAGTGTTTCAAATCGCGCGGCGACGCGAACCGCGGGACGACACGGAAATCAGTGTTAGCTTTAGTAAAGTCTGTTTATTTTGAATTTGTTCAAAGTCAGTGTTAGTTTCAGTAAAGTCTGTGTTTATTTTAAGTTTGTTCAAATCGCACGATTACGCGAACGCGGAACGACACGGTAATTAGAGTCAGTTTAAATACGAGGAGCAGCAAGAAAATGGGTAATCAGTTGGATAAAACAACGGATGCGGATAGTCCGCTACAAAAGTTATGTGAGGAATTCCCTGAAAGAGCTGAAGACTTTAGAAAACTATCAGGAGCCTTGAACAAATTATTAGGAGATGACCAGTGGCCTCTAGGTGGCACTAGAAGCGTAGAGGTAGCAGAAAAATCACAGGGATTGTCAAAAATTAAAAGATGCATCACTTCTGTCAAGTTGGCAAATAAATGCTATTAAATTAGGATTCTCATTAACAGAGGGAACACATGTTAAAACTGTAGACGTCTTAAAAAAATAATGTGCGCACGAGAAACTGACTAAAAGATCCTCTGGGACCTCTGTGAAAGGTATTGACCGACTACGTAGTCAAATGGCTGGCTTTGTGTTAACCGAGGCTGATGATGAAATTGATGAGTGGTCACTGACTCAGCGCCCAACGGCGCCTCCCGCACCCGCTGGCCCCTTGCTCCAGTCCTCTTCCCAACACCCTCCACCTTACACTCCGGCGAGAGGAGTTAAAAATAACCCCATACCACCAAAGCAACAAACCCAAACTGAGTCCTCATCCTCTGATAGCGATTCGGATCCCCAGTTCACAAACAATATAGCCGAAAGGACCAGATCTCACACTCGAAAGGGCAGAACTATATCTCGATATCTCAGACAGTCCCGTAAATCTTCTAGTCAATCTACCAGTCCAAGTTGTGAAAGACATAGCAAACACCCACGCCGATCGAGACGCAGAACTGTCAAGCAGTCGGACAGCTCCGAAACATTCTCCGCCCTAGAAATGATTTCCAAGATCCCAAAGTCCCGACACCAATTCCCTGTCAGACCAATGCCAAACCCTGATGCACAACAAGCTGCAGACCACCCCACTATAGATGTCGATGTGATCTTTGAACAACTATTTCAGTTTATAATGCAGAATCAAGGGACCTGTGGGCCCTGGTAAAGCAAACCCTGAGCCCAACTGAGCATGCCTGATTTCTAACTCACCTAGGACATGCTACTCATGATGCATTGTTGGTTGCTCACCCTAACGATGTCCAGGATCACCTAAACGCTATATTTAATGCTCTCACCACGACCCTTCAGAAGCCCATCAGTATGGCCGCAGTATTAGAAACTAAACCCAAACGAGAAGAAACTGCCGATGAATTCATGGAAAGATTTATTGAAATATACGGAAGTCAATCAGGAGATAATGCCTTCAGGGCAGGAGAGGATTCTCCTCAATTCTGCGCTATCCTACTTCAGTGCCTGCCCTATTCGATTGCTCACGCTATCCGGACAAATAATATGAATTGGGCAGATAACATTAAAGCCCAGATGGAAAGGGCAGTTAGATATTATTGGCAGGAAAAGAAAGGGGAGGGGGGAGGTGCACCCGCAACCCGGGTCAAGACTGAATACGTGACTAGAAAGGAAGAGCCATCTCGGGAGGAAGGACCAATAGAACCGCAGTGTTGCATACAGGATTGGATGGATAAGCAAGGATACGGTTATACTAAACAACCAAACGGCCCGAGCCCTGCTAATAAACCTCCCTACTGTCCCCGGCCTGGTATGGGAAGAGGTCGGGGCTGGGAAAGACGAGATAGATGCTTTATTTGTGGGCAAGAAAGACATTGGAATAGAAATTGTTCCTCCCATCAGCACGAAAAAGGAAGAGGAGGAAGAGGAGGGGGGCAAGGGGGGAGAGGACGGGGATCTTACACTAACTTCTCGCAGAACAACATCTTTGGCCAACCGACCCCCGATTCGTATTGACTACGCAGGGACCCTCCCTGGATGATGAACCGATGATATTGTTAAAAATTCGGAATGAGTGGCAACCCTTCTTGATAGATACGGGAGCCTTCATGTCTTCTGTACAATCAAAGCTTAAACTCCCCGCCTTCACTGAAACACAGGGACTGTCAGGATTCCTGGGACAAGTCTCTACATTCCCGGTGTCAGAACCGGTTAAAATGGGTTACCAGGAAGAAACGGTGGAACATCGATTTGTTACCACAACCAATCGGGACTGTAACTTGATGGCTAGAGACCTCCTCTGCAAATTCCAGTTGCATTTGGAGTGTGGAGATTATGGGATTATTGTAAAACAAGGAACCCTTAAGCGGCAGTATACCACTAGAACCCCTCAGTGGTGATCTCTGGACCTGCCGCAGGCACCCTATCACGTGACCCTAGCATATGATCCCAGTGGAAATGGGAAGACCTCTTCACTCCAGCAATCGATGCCCCCCATGCTCAAAGGCAGAGCAAAACCTCACCTTTGCTTGGGCCAGGCACCAGAGAACAGACCAGTGCAGCACCTGAGGCACAGACCATCCATCACGACTGCGTGGCAATGATCCGACTGGAACGATCTAAAAATACCTTCCCAGCTCCAGTGGCAGGACTCCTGGGGAAGAAGATCAATTCCATAGGTACCCTTCCAGCGGTTGTGGCAGAATCGTGGGAGAGAAGGATCAAGGCAGTCGACCTCGAGGACAGAGGCAAGATGGCGTTCCTGCTGCAGCGAGGGGCAGCGTGGTTGAAAAAAGAGCCCCACCACGCTAAAGATTTGGAAGTTATGGTGCGCCAGGCTATAGACGAGGCTGACCTTACCAGCCGGGATGTGCAAATTGTAAAACATGACCGAACAGTCCAATTCCACGGGGACCCCGAGAAGGTCTTAACGACTCTGCAGCATCATACTGGCTCTGGCATACCTCACTATGTGGATCCTCATTTGTGGGCAGAGGACCCCTCCCAAGTGGGTTATACTCCCATTGATCCGATTGAGATCCCAGTGCAGGGCAATGTGGACTGGCCCTCTATCCGACAGAACCCACTGAAATCACAGGCAATCCTAAACTGACCTTTCGGCACTGTACTGCCATTAATCCAGCCTGTTTTCTTACTGAGCCGCCCCAAGATGAGGAAGAACCGAGTCATGACTATTTATCTTTAATTCAAGAAGCTAACTCAGTCAGGGAAGATTTAGTTGATGTACCAATGGAAGATCCAGACTGTATTATGTATGTTGACGGAAGTTCTTCTATTAATCCAGAAGGTACACGAATCTCAGGATATGCCATAGTAAACCAGAAGAATCAGGTCTTGGAATCTGCCGCTTTTGAAACCGCCTATTCTGCCCAACAAGCTGAACTATTCGCCCTCACCCGAGCCTGTATCTTGGCCAAAGATCTCAAAGTCAATATCTATACCGACTCTAGGTATTCCTTTGGGGTGGCCCATGATTTCGGACAATTATGGGAAAATAAGGGATTCCTAACCTCACAGGGGAATGAGATATCCCATAAGCAACTAGTGTCTGATTTGTTGCAAGCCCTCATGCTCCCCAAGCACTTTGCCATTGTAAAATGTACCGCCCACACCACCGGAAAATCCCCGGTTGATATAGGGAGCCACTGTGCTGACAAAAAGGCTAAACAGGCCTCTCGTGACCAACAGATGGTAGTGCCCAAAATTATGAGTCAGACTAAAAATCCTGCGAAGGATAAGTTAGCCTTGGAAAAACCAATGCCAACCATCCAAGATGTTATAAAAGCACAGGAGGACGCTCCTGACAAAGATAAACTGTTGTGGAAATATTATGGATGTACTTATGACAATGTTTCTAAACTCTGGACCACTCCCGCGGAACAGACTTGCATGTCTGACGAGTTGGCTCTATGGGGTTATTGACTGTATGCATTTTGCTACTCATTGTGGAGCAAGAACCACGAGTGATACACTTTTGGCTACTTGGTGGCACCCTTGACTCCAGGCGCTCGCCCAGAACATCAGTAGTCGTTGCCTGGTTTGCCAGCAACATAATCCAGGGAAGGGAATCCCCTGTGATTGGGATAAAACGCCCCTACCCGAAGGTCCCTTTGAGACATTTCAGTTGGACTACATTGAGTTGCAAAAAGTTCAGTGTTACAAATATGTGTTAGTAATAGTCGATGTATTTAGCAGATGGATTGAAGCCTTCCCTAACCTGGACAATAAGGCTCAAACTGTTGTTAAGGTGTTCATGAGGGAAATTGTTCCTAGATATGGTATCTCAGCTCGACTGATGACCACCTATGTTCTTTCTCTGTCTCAGGCTCTGCGACTAGCTCACAACCAGGTTCAAGATGCTCACCTCGATCTCCCAGTTTTACCCGAATTGTCCCTCGTGGCACCAGGGAAGTATGGATTTGGAAGGGATTAGAGCCACAATGGGAGGGGCCTTTTCAGGTGTTACTCACTACCCCCACTGCAGCCAAGGTTGAGGGGAGGGGTGCCTGGGTTCACCTGCACCACTATTAACTCACCACCCTCTAACGAACCTATTTTACTGGTTATCCTAATTCCTGTTTCTGTTCCAGACTTCTTCTTCTCCATAGCTGAACAAGGCCGTTGGCATCCTAATTGGATCGTGGACCAGTTTGAACTTTTACCCGTAGTGATAGACAGCCAGCTACACCGACGGTGACCTAAGAAGAGAGACGGGAGAACTCTTTTAATCAGCAAAATAATTGGACTATTTATCTGAATCCTGAGCCACAAGATGAAACTGCCTGTATGCCACAGTCTGTATAATAGTGTTGATATATGACAGTTTTGGCGCATGGGAGGGGAGGCAGAGACGAGAGCTCCATGTAAACACCTTTTTGTACATGTCTTATGTTTATGCGCAAAATGGGAACTTTTCAAGATTTTGGGTGTGTTCACATTCCCTATACATTCCTTATACATTCCAAAGGGGGAATTCCTTTGCGCCCCGTTCCACTAACCCTAACTGAGACTGTCAGATGGATTCAGAGCCAAATTATCACGAGAGTCTGAAGCTCTGGAGGGCATCACAGCTGAAATGGTAGCAATAAGGACCGTAGCATTACAAAACCGAATGGACCTCAATTACCTGTCAGCTGAGAAAGGGGGAACGTGTGCCCTGATAGGATCTGAATGTTGCACTTACATTCCTGATAGTTCAGAAAACATAACCAATCTCGCTGATCACATAAGAAGGGAGGTGAAGAAGTTATCCACACCAGCAGAAGGATCTAGCTGGTTTGATTGGCTATCAGATGGATCTTGGAGATCCTATCTAATTGTTGGTTGCCTTAACCTTTGTTGTAAAGTAATGATGGCAAGGTTAGCAAACCCTCTTGTGGTCAAGGGCTCCCGAGTTATGATCCAACGAACTAAAGAACTACTCGACACTAACAACAATATGATTCAGGAAATAGAGTGTGAACGGATACTCCTAGAATGATCCGAAGTGTTATCATGGAATGATAAAAGGGGGGAATGTGAATGTTTAAAAATGTATAGAGACATTGAAGTTGAGAACGTGGGAATTGTATAGGGACAGTATAAGCTAACAAAGAATTCATGGCTGAATGTCCATGACATCTCAGACTCGAGACTGCGAAATGTTACAACACTAACATGTATTGAAACAAAACCCACAGCTTGCAGAAAAACATCAAGGTCTTATTAAATCATGTTATTAACCTGAAACATTAACAGAAGGTCTTTGTTTAAAATCAGACCATACTTAGGTCGGCTTATGATTGGACAAAGGGAAAGAGGGATCAAAAGAGATAGGCTGGACTAGGATGTCACTCTAGCCCTATCTTATTATCTTTTGCCGAAAATGTATAACCATCGTCCCTTTACAATGTAACGTCACTTTGTCCGTAGGAAGTGGGTGCGTTCGAACAGACTTGCATTCCTTCTGTCTGATAAAGTCCCCGATCGGGATTTATTTTTTAAATAAAAGCTTGCTTTGTTTAAAGCACAAACGGTATTCGTTTCAGTAATTTTGCTGAACCAGATTGAGGTAAAATAATCCAGAAATCAGCACATGTACCATGAAACCTCACTCACTAGTTTGTTATATCGGGGAATTTCATATTGTTATGGGTGGTGTTCATGGTCTGTTCTATATTGAGACCATTGGATACTCTGTTTCTCTGCCGTGTACCATGAAACCTCACTCACTCGTCCTGGTACATCACACTCCCGTGTACCATGAAAGCACACTCACTGGTCCTGGTACAGCGCACTCCCGTGTACCATGAAAGCACACTCACTGGTCCTGGTACATCACACTCCCGTGTACCATGAAACCTCACTCACTGGTCCTGGTACAGTGCACTCCTGTGCACCATGAAAGCACACTCACTGGTCCTGGTACAGCACACTCCCATGTACCATGAAAGCACACTCAATGGTCCAGTTACATCACACTCCCGTGTACCATGAAAGCACACTCACTCATCCTGGTACATCACACTCCCGTGTACCATGAAAGCACACTCACTGGTCCAGTTACATCACACTCCTGTGTACCATGAAAGCACACTCACTGGTCCAGTTACATCACACTCCCGTGTACCATGAAAGCACACTCACTGGTCTCGGTACATCACACTCCCGTGTACCATGAAAGAACACTCACTGGTCCTGGTACATCACACTCCCATGTACCGTGAAAGCTCACTCACTGAGCCTGGTATATCACACTCCCGTCAACCATGAAAGCACACTCATTGGTCCTGGTACATCACACTCCCGTGTACCATGAAAGCACACTCACTGATCCTGGTACAGCACAATCCTGGCTCCAGTTACAGGACATTCCCGAGTCCCGGTCCAGCAGAATCCCAGATCCACGTACAGTACGGATAATAAGAAAACCGCTGGGAATTCACATCTGGAAGAAAGCAGGGACCAGACCCTTATGGGAGTGTTTGCTTGAACTGAACCGGAGTAGACATGCTCAGCAGTTTCTAATTGTTCATATTTTACTGTGTTTGATAAGGGTTATACTTTATATAAACCCATCGTGGCATATCGACCAAACTAATGATAAACCACGATTATGGTCATTTTAAGTTCTCATCAATTTAACCCAACCTGGGAGACAAGCATTCTACCATTGATGTTGTTATTGGTGCAAAAACTGAACCATTGCTGCTGTTGTCAATAGTCCAGTAACACATGATACTCGGCCGGTTATTTAAAACCACATGCCTTTCAAAGTTTGTGTTAAATTGGTGAATAACCGGAGTGTTCAATGAGCGAATATCCAGCCTTTAAATGGGGCAATACCCGGATTGTTAAATGGGTCCGTGCCATTAAACAGCAGTGGGTTGTGGAAAGTTAATCAAACAGATTAGAGGATCACCTCATAATTCCCCAAACATTGGTCACGGGTTTACAACCGTAATCATCCACTTTCAGTCATCCTGTTCTTCCAGGAAACATCCAAGTGCTGGCGACTAATGTAGTGATTATTGTATTGGGTTCGTCATTCAAAGACCATGACCAATTAGGCACAGCGCATTAATCCGTCGGGATTAAGAATCCTCTATTCAAGTTTCTGTTCAGTTGCTGGTTTTGTCAGTAATCGGCCCCTCCATTGGTTCTCGCTGCGTCCGCAACAGAGAGAAAGAAAGTGAGAGAGAGCGAGAGAGAGAGAGAGAGAGACCGGGGGAAAATCTGTTCCATTTCTGTCCCTTCCCTGTCGACCAACAATCCAAAGGCGGATGATTCCTCTTATCCCCAAGTGTGGTTCCTGTGTTTGGGCAAAGGATGAAATTTAAAGCAGCCATTGCCATAATATTGCTGCCAGCTTTGGTGCAGTCCATGGATATTGCTGCCAGAGTTGGTGCAGTCCATGGATATTACTGCCAGAGTTGGTACAGTCCATGGATATTACTGCCAGAGTTGGTGCAGTCCGTGGATATTACTGCCAGAGTTGGTGCAGTCCGTGGATATTACTGCCAGAGTTGGTGCAGTCCGTGGATATTGCTGCCAGAGTTGGTGCAGTCCATGGATATTACTGCCAGAGTTGGTGCAGTCCGTGGATATTACTGCCAGAGTTGGTACAGTCCATGGATATTACTGCCAGAGTTGGTGCAGTCCATGGATATTACTGTCAGAGTTGGTACAGTCCATGAATATTACTGCCAGAGTTGGTGCAGCCCATGGATATTACTGTCAGAGTTGGTACAGTCCGTGGATATTACTGTCAGAGTTAGTACAGTCCATGGATATTACTGTCAGAGTTGGTACAGTCCATGGATATTGCTGCCAGAGTTGGTACAGTCCATGGATATTGCTGCCAAAGTTGGTACAGTCCATGGATATTGCTGCCAAAGTTGGTGCAGTCCATGGATATTACTGTCAGAGTTGGTGCAGTCCATGGATCTTACTGTCAGAGTTGGTACAGTCCATGGATATTGCTGCCAGAGTTGGTGCAGTCCATGGATATTGCTGTCAAAGTTGGTACAGTCCATGGATATTACTGCCAGAGTTGGTACAGTCCATGGATATTACTGCCAGAGTTGGTGCAGTCCAGGGCTCCAGAAGATGAGGCAGAGGATGTGAAAGAAGTGAAACTGAAAGTGCAGATATTAGTTTAATCGTGGGACAGGACCCATTACTGCGGCATGAACCTCTCACCTGAAGATTATTCCCACCAGAGTTTGCCCTGTGCGGCTTTAACGGTGCAAGTGGGCAGTGCGTGGAACATATATGGCAGCACAGCCTCGGGAAATGCCGGGCGGTGAGATTCGACCCTGACTTAGAGAAACTCATCCTTATACTTCTGATGGTTTGGACTGAAGTTTCAGGTCCAATTATTACGCTGCAGAATGCATCCACTTATCTCTGTTACCTTTTGGCATTAGATACCTCCAACCCACCGTCTTACAGCAGCAGATGGGAGTTTTAAGGCAAAGCTTTAGTCGTACGTGTTCATCGGAGGCATGTGGCCGAGAATGTGAGTGTTGACTGGGTGAAAGGACCGGAAAGATAACTGTCATGTATTCAACCAGCATTGTAACCCATGTAGAAACTGACAAGTTGTACACTGAGAACAATGACCACTAGGTGATGAACTTATGGGAGACACTCCTAACCTGGACATTCAGGTATAAAAGGGGAAGCTCCACCCACCTCCATCACTTGAGTGCTGTGGAATAAAGGACAGGTCACAGACTGATCTTCTCTCGATACTATACTGTATAGTAAGGATGTATCAATGGCGACGAGAAACTAGGATTTAAACCACGTGAGCATGGCCACGAGCAGAACGAGAGTGTTATGGAATGGTTGGGACAGAGAATCAACATTGTCAAAGCAGCACCCAGTTCTCCAGGCAGACAAGGGCAATTGGGCATGCCCCAACATGTAGTCGAGCCCAGAGGGAGAGTTTGACAGAGACAATGGCTCACCGAATGGCGATTCACGCCATTGCAAGGGACAATGCGGCTAGTAATGGAGCCATCAACACCTGTTAATGGCGCACTTAAGGACAGTCACAGAGGCAGTCAGAGACGATCGACTGGAAAGGGGCCTTTTGTTTCCAACAACAGCTCATGTTGGAGGTGTGGAGGCACACACTCAGCCGGAGTTTGCAGAGATGAGCAAAATACCTGCAGAAATGAATGCTGGGGAAATCGGTGGAAGCTGAAGTTCAGCAAGTTCATGTGGAGCACATATACAATTCATACAGCAGGACGCCACCGATAATGATAAAATTGCTCCTCCATTGGCATCCCAGTATCAATGGAGCTAGACACGGGGGCCAGCCAGTCGCTGATGAGTATCAAACAGTTCGAAAAATTGTGGGCATCCAAGGCCAGGAGGCCAAAATTATCGCCGATTGACGCATAGCTACGGACTTACACAAAGGAGATCATTCAGGTGCTAGGCAGTGCCAAGGTAGTCATGACCCACAAAGGTTCGGAGAACAGGTTGCCACTCTGGATTGTCCTGGGGGACAGTCCCGCACTACTGGGGAGGAGGTGGCTTGTTGTCACGAACTTGAAATGGGACGATGTCTCTGCAATTTCCTTTGTGGATCGCGTTTCATGCTCACAGATCCTGGACAAATTTGACTCACTGTTTCAACCCAGCATTGGCACTTCCATGGGGGCCACGGTAGTGATTCACATAAACCCGGACGCCAGGCCAGTACACCACAAGGCCCGAGCGGTGCCATACGTGATGCGGGAAAAGATAGAAGGTGAATAGGGCCGCCTGCTGAGGGAAGACATCATCTCGCCCATCGAATTCATTGACTGGGTGAGCCCGATTGTGCCGGTGCTCAAGGCGGATGGGTCGGACACGCTATGTGGTGATTACAAGGACATCATCAATCGGGTGTCACTCCAAGACCAGTACCCACTACCGAGAGAGGAGGACGTCTTTGCGACGCGCTCCGGTGGCAAACCTTTTTCAAAATTGGACCTGATCTCAGCTTACATGACCCAGGAGCTGGCGAGTGAGTCGAAGAAGCTGACCAGCATCACGACACACAAGGGGTTGTTTGAGTACAACAGATGTCCGTTCGGGATTCGCTCCACCGCCGCGATCTTCCAACGAAATATGGAAAGCCTCCTCAAGTCGATTCCAGGGACGGTGGTTTTTCAGGACGACATTCTCATCACGGGTTACGATACTGAAGATCACCTCCACAACCTGGAGGAGGCGCTACGCAGACTGGACCGGGTAGGGCTGCGACAGGGAAAGGCGAAGTGCATCTTCCTAGCTCCAGAGGTAGAATTCCTGGGGATGAGGCTAGGAGTAGACGGGATCAGCCTTACTGCGTCCAAGACGGAAGCGATCCAGAGAGCACCCAGACCCCGTAACACGACGGAGCTGCGTTTGTTCCTGGGGCTCCCGAAATATTTGGTAACTTTCTTCCCAAATTGTGCACGCTGCTAGAGCCGCTACACGTGCTCTTAAGCAAAGGTTGCGAATGGGTCTGGGGGGACAGCCAGGAAAGGGCTTTTAATAGAGCACACAATTTGTTATGTTCCAACAATCTGTTAACACTATATGACCCATGTAAGAAACTTGTGTTAACGTGTGATGCATCGTCCTATGGTGTCGGGTGTGTGTTGCAGCATGTCAATGCCAAGGGTCAGTTACAGCCGGTAGCTTATGCCTCCAGAATTCTGTCCCAGGCAGAAATGGGCTACGGGATGGCAGAAAAGGAGGTGCTTGCATGTGTATATGTGGTAAAGAAAATGCACCAGTACCTGTTTGGCAGGAAATTTGAGCTGGAGACAGATCACAAACCCCTCACGTCCCTTTTGGCCGACAACAAGGCCATAAATGTAATCGCATCGGCCCGCATACAGAGGTGGACACTCACGTTATCCGCCTGTGACTATACAATTCGGCTCAGACCGGGCACTGAAAACTGCGCCGATGCACTCAGCAGGCTCCCACTAGCCACCACTGAGGGGGCTACCGAGCATGCTGCTGAGATGGTCATGGCTTTTGAAGCTTTCGGATGCGAAGGCTCACCTGTGACAGCCCGTCAGATTAAATCCGCTATTACCTTTATTCAAGAAATGTGTCCTGAATGGGGACTGGGCAGCCACGTACAGGGCATGCCCTGAGGAATTTAAACTATTTCACAGGTGCAGGAATGAACCCTCGATTCAGGCCGATTGCCTACTGTGGGGAAACCGCGTAGTCATGCTCTAGATGGGCAGAGAGGTGTTGATCAGGGAACTCCACAATAGGCACCCGGGCATTGTCATGATGAAGGCAATTGCCAGGTTCACATGTTTGGTGGCCAGGGATAGACGCAGATCTGGAACTTTGTGTTCGCAGGTGCAACACGTGTGCCCAGCTGGGCAATGCGCCCAGGGAAGCCTCCCTTAGCCCCTGCTGCTGGCCCGTCAAGTCTTGGTCACGCATCCATGTGGACTACGCAGGTCCTTTCATGGGAAAAATGTTTTTGGTTGCAGTAGACGCCTACTCCAAATGGATCAAGTGTTACATTTTAAATTCAAGCACATCATCTGCCACACTAGAAAGTCTATGGGCAATGTTCGCCGCCCATGGTCTACTGGATGTCTTGGTCAACAACAATGGCTCGTGCTTCACAAGCACTGAATTCCAGAACTTCATGGCAGGCAATGGAATTAACCATGTCAGAATGGCACCATTCAAACCGGCCTCAAACGGCCAGGCAGAACGAGCAGTGCTGATAATCAAAAAGGGGATACTCGGAATCCAAGAGGGTTCCCGATAAAGCCGCTTATCACGCTTCCTGTTGGCCTACAGATCCCGAACACACTCGCTCACAGGGGTTCCAGCCACAGAGCTGCTAATAAAAATGTACGCTCAAAACCAGGTTATCCCTTATACCCCCGACCATGAAAGAAATTGTCGAGAGCAGGCGCCAGTCACAATGCGACGACCATGACAGGAATGCGAGGGCGCGTTGTATTGATGTAATTGACCCTGTCTTTGTCCTCAACTACCCTGCAGGGCCCAAATGGATCGCAGGCACTGTGATTGCAAAATGGGGAGAATAGGATTCTGGTAGTTAAACTTACTAATGGACAAATCTGCCGCAAACACGTGGATCAAACAAAAATGAGGTTCAGCAACCCCGTAGAAGAAGCAGAGGAAGAACACGATATAAAGTTCACTCCACCACAGGTGACCGAACACCAGAACCAAAGGGAGGAGAGCTCAGTCACTGTGGGCAGTCGGGACAGGGCTCAGGCACTGCAAACAGCAGACACTCAGGCCAGTGCCCAACAACCGAAGCCCCAACTCAGGCGCTCTACAAGAGAGCGTAAACCACCAGCGAGACTCAACCTGTGATCCCAATAAGACTTTCTGCGGGGGAGGTGATGTCATGTATTCAACCAGTATTGTAACCATGTATAAACTGACAAGTTGTACACTGTGAGAACAATGACCACTAGGTGGTGAACTTGTGGGAGGCACTCCTAACCTGGATCTTCAGGTATAAAATGGGAAGCTCCACCCACCTTCATCACTTGAGTGCTATGGAATAAAGGACAGGTCACAGACTGACCTTCTCTCAAGCATGGGCCTCGTTTGCATTTTTAATGTAGAGTAAGGACTTAGCAATAACTTTACTCTGAAGGATCAAACACACCATTCTGGTTTTGGTGAAGAAGATAATCATTGATCTGAAGTGTGGGGTTGAAGACGTGGAAAATGCTGCCTGGTGTCATAGTCTAACAGGTCATTTGATTCAGCTAATAGCTTCTAAACCTTCCTGCTGTGTTGTTGGTTGCAAAACGGGAGCATGTGGATTAGTGAACTGTGTGTGCGAATGTCACCATGTGTACACCGACTTGCCGTCTGGTGTGATATTGGCTATTTGGGCAGAAATGCGGCGTTGTGAGCTCCGCGTCCCCTGTGTTAATCCTTCTAAAGGGCCCCGCAACTTCCGTGTGCAGGAAAACCCGGAGCTTGTGATCTGTCAAGGTATGCATTGGTTATTATAGATCAGAATTTAAAAACAAAATGACGTGCAAATATTTAATATTTGTTTAATAAAATATTGGCACGGCTTAAAATGTTTCATATAATTTTTCAAAATATTAACTTTTATTGTATTTGTTTTCAGAAAGTGGTTTTTAATTAAATTTGAAAATCAGAACATTTATGCTCAGTAACATTTGTAGTTTAATTATTTGGGGGATTCGATTCGGAAACGGCTGTAATGGAATTCCCAATTTTGATAGGAGGACCATTCCCACGTGATCTCAGGGCCGCTCCCAAACTGTCTGCATCGATGGGATCCGTGGGTCTTTACACAGGCGACAGCTGCAGGCCCCAGACCAGAACTCTGTGCGGCCTGGGAACCTGGAGGTCTGCTTGGGAATATATCGTGTGTCTGAGGTGTACTCCAGAGGTTCGCCTCCGACCGCAATTTCAGGACATTGCTTCACTGAAATGAAGATATCTCTGTGGGGAGAGAATTGACATTGTAATTCATGCAATAATGAACATGCACCGCTGATAATACAAAGACTCATCTCATTGGATGACCAGAACTCCCTTCTCCATATAACCATAAACTCCCTTTAACTGCAGCTAGCAGCGATCTTCTAATTCTGGAACAGGCAACATTCCCCAACCTTTGATCATACACATGGCAAAGCTTCAGCAGCAATCAGCGATCTTCCTCCCTGATAGTGACAACCCAGAGTTGTTGTCATTTAACGGCGTGTTTTACCACTCAAACCTTAACAGGAAAATGTACTGGGGAAATATTCTGTTCTTCTCGAGATGAATATCGGCCATGTGGAGCAAAGATAACTAACCCTCCATGTGTCTGTTGTGATGTCTACAACCCCACAATGCATTCTTCAATACACATATTTAGGACGTGCATCTTTGGCCTTTGTCCATCACTCATAGATTGCAAAGATTTCAGATCACCTTCCTGTAAATAATAATCTCAGCACAAAGGACTGGAGATCAGCTTGTGCGCTGGTTTCCCTCCCAGGTTTGAAATCAGCATTGTTCTCTCTATCCCTGCCCCAGTAACACAATTTTTCTCTCTATCCCTGCCTCAGTAACACAGACACAAATGGCTGTCCTGTGGACTACCCTTTGGTTCTGTGTAGGTTCTTTAAAATTGGAGTTTTTTTGGCGAACACTGTGAATGGGAGAGCTGGTATGACTTGTATATGAAGCTCCTGTACTGAATTAAAACATAACGTGTTGCTAAAGAAGAAAATTAATGACTCAACATGTTACCATTCAGAAGAATGAGAGGTGACCTTACTGAAACAGATAAGATAATGAGGGGGCTCGACAAGATGGATGCAGAGAGGATGTTTCCACTAATAGGGGAAACTAAAACTAGGTGAGAAAGATAGAATAAGGGGCTGCCCATTTAAAACTAAGATGAGGAGAAATTTTTTCTCTGAGCGGGTTGTAAATCTGTGGAATTCTCTGCCCCAGCGAGCTGTGGAAGCTGGGATATTGAATATATTTAAGGCGGAGATTGACAGAGTTTTGAGTATTAAGGGAGGGAAGGACACGGAAGTGGAGCTGAGTCCATGATCAGATCAGCCATGATCTTATTGATTGGTGGAGCAGGTTCGAGGGGCTGAATGGCTGCCTCCTGCTCCTATTTCTTATGTTCTTGTGACTAGAAAAGTGAAGTAAACTTGACCCACCACACGTCAAGTTGGATCTGTTATTGAGCACGCGTTCCGTATATTCTCAGGGTTACAGCTTCACTGCTTATGAGGCAAAATACCGAATAAGTGCATAAGAACGCGAGAAATAAGAGCAGGAGTCGGCCATTCATCCCTTCGAGCTTGCTCCGTCGTACAGTGAGAACATGGCTGATCTTCTGCCTCAACTCCACTTTCCCACACTATCCCCATATCCCATGATTCCCTTAAGATCCAAAAATCTGTTGATCTCTGTATTGAATATGCATAACGACTGAGCTGCCACTGCCATTTGTGGAATATAATCGCAAAGATTCACAACCCTCTGAGTGAAGAAATGTTTTCTCATCTCAGTAACTCGTGGGGTGCCCCAGGGATCAGTGCTGGGACCCCAACTATTTACAATCTATATTAACGACTTGGAAGAAGGGGCCGAGTGTAACATAGCCACATTGGCTGGCGATACAAAGATGGGAGGAAAAGCAACGTGTGAGGTAGCAAGAAATCTGCACAAGGACATAGACAGGCTAAGTGAGTGGTCAAACATTTGGCAGATGGAGGAAAATGTTGGAAAGTGTGAAGTCATGCACTTTGGCAGAAAAAAATCAAAGAGCAAGCTATTATTTAAATGGAGAAAGGTTGCAAAGTGCTGCAGTGCAGCGGGACCTGGGGGTACTTGTGCATGAAACACAAAAGGTTAGTATGCAGGTACAGCAAGTGATCAGGAAGGCCAATGGAATCTTGGCCTTTATTGCAAAGGGGATGGAGTATAAAAGCAGGGAAATCTTGCTGCAGTTATACAGGGTATTGGTGAGGCCACACCTAGAATACTGCGTGCAGTTTTGGTTTCCATATTTGCCAAAGGATATACCTGCTTTGTAGGCAGTTCAGTTAATGTTCACTAGGTTGATTACGGCAATGAGGGGGTTGACTTATGAGGAAAGGTTGAGTAGATTGGGCCTCTACTCATTGCAATTCAGAAAAATGAGAGGTGATCTTATCGAAACGTATAAGATCATGTTGGGGCTTGACAAGGTGAATGCAGAAAGGATGTTTCCACTGATGTGGGAGACTAGAACTAGGGGGCATAATCTTAGAATAAGGGGCCCCCCATTTAAAACTGAGATGATGAGAAATTTCTTCTCTCAGTTGGTTGTAAATCTTGGAATTCGCTGCCTCAGAGAGCTGTGGAAGCTGGGACATTGAATAAATTTAAGCCAGAAATAGATAGTTTCTTAAACGATAAGGAAATAATGGGTTATGGGGAGTGTGCAGGGAAGTATAACTGAGTCCATGATCGGATCAGCCATGATCCTATTCAATGGTGGAGCAGGTTCGAGGGGCAGTATGGCCATCCAATAAAGGTACTGCAGTTATCATGGGCGACTTTAATCTACATATTGATTGTGCTAGCCAAACTGGTAGCAATGAGATGGAGGAGGATTTCCTGGAGTGTATTAGGGATGGTCTTCTCGACCAATGTCTTGAGGAACCAACTAGAGTGAGCGCCATCCTAGACTGGGTGATGTGTAATGAGAGAGGACTAATTAGCAATCTTGATGTGCGAGGCCCCTTGGGAAAGGGTGACCATAATATGATAGAATTCATTATTAAGATGGAGAGTGTCACAGTTAATTCAGAGACTAGGGTCCTGAACTTCAGGAAAGGAAACTTCGAAGGTATGAGATGTGAATTGGCTAGAATAGACAGGTGAGTGATACTTAAAGGGTTGATGGTGAATCAGCAATGGCAAACATTTAAAGATCACATGGATGAACTTCAACAATTGTACGTCCCTGTCTGGAGTAAAAATAAAACGGGGAAGGTGGCTCAACCATGGCAAACAAAGGAAATTAAAGATAGTGTTAAATCCAAGGAAGAGGCATATAAATTCGCCAGAAAAAGCAGCAAACCTGAGGACTGGGAGAAATTTAGAATTCAGCAGAAGAGGACAAAGGGTTTAATTCGGAGGGGGAAAATAGAGTATAAAAGGAAGCTTGCTGGGTACATAAAAACTGACTGCAAAAGCTTCTATATATACGTGAAGAGAAAAGGATTAGTGAAGACAAATGTAGGTCCCTTGCAGTCAGATTCAGGTGAATTTATAATGGAGATAAAAGAATTGGCGGACCAGTTGAACAAATACTTTGGTTCTGTCTTCATGAAGGAAGACACAAATAACCTTCCGGAAATACTAGGGGACCGAGGATCTAGTGAGAAAGAAGAACTGAAGGAAATCCTTATTAAGCGGGAAATTGTGTTAGGGAAATTGATGGGATTGAAGGCCGATAAATCCCCGGGGCCAGATAGTCTGCATCCCAGAGTACTTAAGGAAGTGGTCCCAGAAATAGTGAGGATGTTTTTTGAAGATGTAACGCGTAGAGTGGACAAGGGAGAACCAGTGGATTTGGTGTATTTGGACTTTCAAAAGGCTTTTGGCAAGGTCCCACACAAGAGATTGATGTGCAAAATTAAAGCACATGGTATTGGGGGTAATGTACTGATATGGATAGAGAACTGGTTGGAAGACAGGAAGCAGAGAGTCGGGATAAAGGGGTCCTTTTCAGAATGGTAGGCAGTGACTAGTGGGGTGCCGCAGGGCTCAGTGCTGGGACCCCAGCTCTTTACAATAAACATTAACGATTTAGCTGAAGGAATTGACTGTAATATCTCCAAGTTTGCAGATCACTCTCAACTGGGTGGCGATGTGAGCTGTGAGGAGGATGCTTAGAGGCTGCAGGGTGTCTTGGACAGGTTAGATGAGTGGGCAAACGCATGGCAGATGCAGTATAATGTGGATAAATGTGAGGTTATCCACTTGGGTGGCAAAAACTCGAAGGCAGAATATTATCTGAATGGTGGAAGATTCGGAAAAGGGGAGGTGCAACGAGACCTGGGTGTCATGGTACATCAGTCATTGAAAGTTGGCATGCAGGTACAGCAGGTGGAGGAGAAGGCAAATGCTGTGTTGGCCTTTATAGCTAGGGGATTTGAGTATAGGAGCAAGGTGGTCTTACTGCAGTTGTGTAGGGCCTTAGTGAGGCCTCACCTGGAGTATTGTGTTAAGTTTTGGTCTCCTAATCTGAGGAAGGATGTTCTTGCTATTGAGGGAGTGCAGCGAAGGTTCACCAGACTAATTTCCAGGATGGCAGGACTGACATATGAGAAGAGACTGGATCGACTGGGCCTGTATTCACTGGAGTTTGGAAGGATGAGAGGGGATCTCATCGAAACATATAAAATTCTGACAGGTTAGATGCAGGAAGAATGTTCCCGATGTTGGGGCAGTCCAGTACCAGGGAACATAGTCTAAGGATAATGGGTAAGTCATTTAGGACTGAGATGAGGAGAAACCTCTTCACTCAGAGAATTGTTAACCTGTGGAATTCCCGACCGCAGAGTGTTGTTGATGCCAGTTCATTGGATGTGTTCAAGAGGGAGTGAGATGTGGCACTTACGGCTAAAAGGATCAAGGGGTATGGAGAGAAAGCAGGAAAGGGGTACTGAGGTGAATGATCAGCCATGATCTTATTGAATGGTGGTGCAGGCTCAAAGGGCCGAATGGCCTACTCCTGCATCTGTTTTCCATGTTTCTATGCTTCTATACTTAATATAGGGTGGCCAGTTCACATCAGGGCAGCATGGACCGTTGGTCACAGACCAACTGATGAAAAGTGCAAATGATAAAGGAGAAAACTACTGAAACTCTCGTTGACACAGGCATGTCTTTCAAATCCTCAGCTGGGGATGAGTTTTGCTCTTGGTACTTATATTCCACTTTGTCAAATGCTGTTCTTTACTCGATCTGAACTTCACGTCTTCCTGCCCTTTCATTTTTTCATTGAGGTGTTCAATCCCACCCTTTCCCTTTCCCTTTGCTCTCCTTGAACCTTTGTTGGTTTCTCTCTGTTCCATCACCATTCCAGGTGTTACTGCGTCGGTTCGTAGTGCATAAAATGGTCATGTGACCAAATGCTCTCAGAACTCAACAGGAGCCCGATAATTTCAGCCGAACATCACGCACTGCTTGTAGCGCAAGATTGTGTGTGTGAGAGAGGTTACATCTTCAGATCCTCAGTGGGATTACTTATGGAGTGCACAGCTCGCAGTCTGGACGCAAACCGCTCATATTTCCGCTCATATTGCCCTGTCAATATCCACCGTGAGGCTCGGTAATTGCAAACGTAACATTCCTGAAAGCAAAGAGCTGTTTCCAAAACCGAAAAACGTGCAGACCGAATGCACTATTTCCTCTTCACACTTCAGACTGCACTTCCTCAGCGGGGACAATGCAAGAAATACACAGCCATCAACAATTGAATAATCGGTGTTTGTAACACAGTAGGAGGCCATTCTGTCCAGCACATATCTGCCAGCGGTTTGTTGGAGTAATCGAACACTGCTCCCTCTGCTCTGCTCCCTCCCTCCATAGTCTTGTGTCTTCATCTGAGTCAAATATTGCTCACTTTTGCCTCAGAAGTTGCAGTGGTGTCTGCCTCAAGTACTTCCTGTCGACAATCATTCTCTTCCCCAAAAACTCCTCCTGTGCAAACATCATTTAGTATCTCCTCTTACTCTCTTAATGTTTGTATAAACAGTGGAATAGTTTTTCCAGATTATACAACATAAGAACATAAGAAAGAGGAGCAGGAGTAGGCCATACGGCCCTCGAGCCTGCTCCGCCATTCAATAAGATCATGGCTGATCCGATCATGGACTCAGATCCACTTCCCCGCCCGCTCCCCATAACCCCGTATCCCCTTCTCGTTTAAGAAACTATTTCTGTCTTAAATTTGTTCAACGCCCCAGCTTCCACAGCTCTCTGAGTCAGCGAATTCCACAGATTTACAACCCTCTGAGAGAAGAAATTTTACCTCAGCTCTGTTTTAGATGGGCGGCCCCTTATTCTAACATCATGCCCTCTAGTTCTAGTCTCCCCCATCAGTGGAAACATCCTCTCTGCATCCACCTTGTCAAGTCCCCTCATAATCTTATACGTTTCAATAAGATTACCTCTCATTCTTCTGAACTCCAATGAGTAAAGGCCCAACCAACTCAACCTTTCCTCATAAGTCAACATAGAAACATAGAAACATAGAAAATAGATGCAGGTGTAGGCCATTCGGCCCTTCGAACTTGCACCACTATTCAATATGATCATTGCTGATCATTCACCTCAGTACCCCTTTCCTGCTTTCTCTCCAAACCCTTTGATCCCTTTAGCCGTGAGGGCCATATCTAACTCCCACTTGAATATATCGAATGAGCTGGCATCAACAACTATCTGCAGTGGGGAATTCCACAGGTTCACAACTATCTGAATGAGGAAATTCCTCTTCATCTCTGTCCTAAATGGCTTACCCCTTATCCATAGACTATGTCCCCTGGTTCTGGACTTTCCAAACATTGGGAACATTCTTCCTGCATTTAAACAGTCCAGTCCCATCAACCCGCTCCTCTCCGGAATCAACCTAGTGAACGTTCTCCGAACTGCCTCCAAAGCAAGTATATCCTTTCATAAATATGGAAACCAAAACTGCACGCAGTATTCCAGGTGTGGCCTCACCAATACCCTGTATAATTGTAGCAAGACTTCCCTGCTTTTATACTCCATTCCCTTTGTAATAATGGCCAAGATTCCATTGGTCTTCCTGATCACTTGCTGTATTTGCATACTATTCTTTTGTGTTTCATGCACAAGTACCCCCAGGTCCCGCTGCATTGCAACATTTTGCAACCTTTCTCCATTTAAATAATAACTTGCTCTTTGATTTTTCAGCCAAAGTGCATGACCTCACACTTTCCAACATTATACCCCATCTGCCAAATTTTTGCCCACTCACTTAGCTTGGGGCAACTGTGCGACCAGACTGCTTCCAGGCATCCACAATGAAGCACTCTTTATTTTGGAAAAGTAAAACTGAGAGTGGACAAGTTCCAACCTGGTCAGAGCAATCTGAAGCTTTAATTCATTGACACCCTGGTTAACGATGTCTTGTAACATGTGCCTGCGTCAGTCTCTGTGGCACAATGGGTTGGTGTGTTCTGCTATTAACCGAAAGGTTGGTGGTTAGAGCCCACCCTGGGACAAAGCCTTTAACTGTTAATTTTCCCTCTGAGGATTCAGTGCCCCACAGTTCCAGGTTGTCAATGTGCATTTTGGCTGCGCGAATATATTCCGCAAACATTGCCAGCTGCGCTGTTATCCAGTGAGTTCCCACTCCAATACATTTGGGAGCATTCAGTTCAAGTAAAGCGATTAAAAAAATAGACTGATCATGTTCCTGCAGCAAACGCATTGGAAATAAATGTCGTCATTGGGTTTGAAGATACTGTTGGAAATTGATTCTGTGGATACATATAAATATCTGGAACATGCCATCGCACCATGTGACACGATATTTAATTTCTGGCTATTGCACGGATGGTATTAGGAGAAACAATTCAGAACACGCTGGATAATTTGAATGATATTTTACCTGCATCTAATAATGAATATTTGTTGAAGAGAAATGCACCATCTCCGTTTTGTCATTTGATCTCTCCTGCCTTCCACCCTGCCCTCCCCCATTTCCCTGCCTCTGCACTTACTTAAAACATGTTGCAACTCGAACATTTCCCAGTTCTGGAATTGAACTCGGGACCTCCAGCGGGAGTTTAAAGACTCTGTCGTGGATATTTATCTCCGTGTGACTTCTGCCATTTGGAACGGTGAAATGTTTGTTAAAGAGAGTCAGTGCAGAAGATTCAACATTTCACTTTATTCCTGAACACTTCCTTCTTACTTGAGGACAAAACGTTTCAAACAGTGCATTCCAGATCGTAACACCTCGCTGAGTAAAAATATACCTCCTCTCCCTGCATCCCCCGCCCCGGATTTTTCCTTTTACCAATTATCTTATGTCTGTGTCCTCTGGTTACCGACACTCCTGCTCGTGGAAACAGTTTCCCCATAATTCTGAAAACCTCTATTAAATCTCCCCTTAACTGTGATGACTGGGGTTCAATGTGGGGAAGGGTCAGTTCATCCACTTTGCACCGAAGAATGATCGGCCGGGGCATGATCTAAAAACATTATGTTCGAGAATATTTTTTCTGTGATGTAGCCGGTCCTGTTAATTTCAACAAAAGTTGCAACGGATTCCTGGAGTCATAAGCACTTAAAATTTAAACCATTCTCCTAAAATACAGTGTGTAAATGAGATAGGGATAAAAGTTCATCACATGAAAAGAAAAAATAAATGATTGAAGCCACCACTGTCCCTCAGTAACCACATTATTATTTTTTTCATTCTGCAAAAGAAAGTTATCAGTCAATTGATGGTGATTAAATGAATTCTTATTTTTCACATTAGCTGCATGTCATCAATTATATTCGGGTTTTAGTTTGATAATCGTGTTGTAAATATTATCTCCCTGACAAAGAATCGAACCTGTGTTGCAATGGTGCAAAGGTGGATTCAGCAAATCATTTGAATATGATCTCAAAGTTGCGTGAATTTATGATCACGGTTACAATTTGTTTTGGTGTGAATCAAGTGGATTGAAAATGACAATAATGTCACCAACTGTAACGATGCAGCAATAAAACAATTTATAATTTGCTGGTGGTCTAGTGGCAAGGGCTTGGTGATCCCACTGCTCTGTCGTCGGTTTGATTCCCACCTGGGAAGTTGCACTTTTAATTCAAAACCTTACAAAAACAAGAATTCATCTATTTCACAAATCTATATGCAAATCATGTATTACAAAAAGAATGATTGATTTAAACATTATTATGTTCTATGAAATTATTATAATCTATGAAATTCTTTTGTAAAACTTCAACCATTTTTTATGCCCTGAGCATGTTTTTATCCCTATCTCATTGGGGTTAATTTGGTGCAAATGATGAACCAGGGCAAAGGTTAGGCAAAGGTTTCTATAGTGTAGCGGTAATCACGTTTGCCTCACACATGAAATGTCCCCGGCGCGTGCTTTATTTTAGAATATATTTGCTGTAAAATAAATTGAACAGAAGTAGCCCCAGGTTACCTGTCTGATGAGCAATGAACATTTTAAATCTCCGAAAATATGAGTGTGTAAATTCAGATCGGGAATAACATTTCATCCTGCAATTATTAAAGTTCAGTTATTGAAGTTTCGACTGTCCTTCAGTCACATTCCGAACTCGGGCTCCCTCTGTGAGCGCCTAACCATTAAACGAGCAGGACACACGTTATAGAGTTTAATTCTGGACTTAATATTTTCTTTGCTGTTTCACAATAACCAGATCTATGCTCCAAAACCCATCTCACTGTTTCCCGGTGTCAGTCAGAGACTTTGCTTTTTCGACCTGTCTTCAGAAGCGCCGCACGGTCCCACTCCGACAGTCAATGCGCTGTTGGGACGTTAGTGTATCCAGGCTGTGGGTGGCCACCCCGAGCGCAGCAGAGGGGTTTCTGCATTAGTTCTGGGTTGGGACAGTATTTCCCCTTCTCTCTTCCTCTTGTCTGCATCCTGTGCTTTGGTTTCTGTAGTTATTCCCCGGCCTTATTTTATGTGTTTAAAGCGGAACAAAAGATGAAGTGACGACACTCTGGACCAATTTCGTGAAGTGAAATAAGGAGCAATTAAAGAATAAGGGAGAAGCCACTGTCGTCCTTTTGACAGGAGAATAACCTCGCCCATGGCTGTTCATCCACAGCAAGTTTATACATAATCTTCCTGCCCGGGATCCTTTCGCGTAGAAAGCAAACGTGATAAGGGCTCCACTGCGGAAACCGCTCTGACCAGAAGTACAGCAGAGGGCAGCTGACCAGTGAATGCCTTCTGTGCTGATCGGGAATGTGTTGGCTCACCTTAAACAACTTCTGTCCCTCACTGACAGCTGTGAATCCTTCTCCTCCACTGCCCTTTACACAAACATGTCACTGATCCCCATCCACCACCCCACATCCCCATCGTGTTATCTTCCATGTTAGCACAGTGGGTTCGCGGAGACACCTACTCTCTCCCCGCGGTTAGTGAACTCAGTCAGTCTGTAAAATTAAAGGGAAACAAGTGTCCCGCAAAGGGCAGGGGAAGGAAGAGAGTCTGTAACCTGGGTTTAATTGTTTGTCAAAGGCTACCCGTCCTGTTGTCTATTTCCAGCAGTTTCCTACTTTCACAGGTGGAGATACCTGTCCTGGACCATGCTCCTAAAATTCAATGAGGTCGGGATAAAAGTTCCTCACGTACTCAGGGCAAAATCAATGATTGAAGTTCTACAATGGATTAATGAATGATGTTTAAATCAATGAATCTTTTTTTCCACATGCGATGCACATAACTCTTTCTTATAAGGTTTAAATTTTGATGGAAGTGCAATTTCCCTGGCCGGAAATTGACCCAGTGCCGCGGTGGTGAGAGCGCCGAATCCTAATCACTGGACCACCAGGGAACGCTGCATTGCTGCATCGCTGCATCGTAATGCTTGGTGTCATTATTGTCCTTTTCTTTAAACATAATAACTTAATTTATTTCTAGTCGGCTGGATGGCAGAACATGATCCAAAAATGTAATTGTTTTACTTGAGCTGAATGCTCAGTAAAGTACTGGAGTGGGAACTCACTGGATAACAGCACAGCTGGCAATGTTTGCAGAATATATTCGTGCAGCCAAAACGCACAATGACAACCTGGATCTGTGCGGCAACGAATCCTCGGGGAAAAAGCAGTTAAAGGCTTCACCCCTGGGTGGGCTCAAACCACCAACTTTCGGATAAAAACCGAATGCACTAACCCTTTACATCACAGAGACTGATGGAAGAACATGATGCAAGCCAAGCAAAATCAGGGTGTCAATCAGTTAAAGCTTTGGATTGCTCCGACCGGGATGGAACTTGTCTACTCTCAGTTGTACTTTTCACAAATAAAGGGTGGGACATTCATTGTGGATACGTGGAAGCAGTCTGGTCCCGCACACTGCAGACACTTCAATGTCACCGCCAACCAGCTCTCCCACAACCGGTGTGATCTACCTTCCAGCCTTCCGGTGCCTTGTCTGTGACGAAGTATTCTGATTGTCCCGAAGCCGGTAGTAGGTTTTAATTCCTTTTCAGCTTCTGACTGCGGATGTTGCTGTGATTAAATGCAAACAAAATGCTTAAAGGGACAGTTGGATTCACCGTTTCTTTGCTTGGCGAAATTTCAAAGATTGAAAGCGACGCACATCAACCCCAAACCTCGTCACCTACTCGCAAACCGCTACACGCTGCTCCTGTGAGATGGAAGCCCAGTTGCTGTTTCAAGCTTGAATACAGGTACAAGCAGAACTCATTCAAAGAAAGTCCAAGTCCCTGAGGCACCTGATTATTTGCACCGAACTCCTTCGCAAAGAGTTGAGGTTCGTGTGGGGTGATTTGGACACATCTTTCCCCACACTACAACACTTCAAACATAACTCAACGGCTGTAAAGCGCTTTGGGGCGTCATGAGTTACTGAAAGGCGCTGCAGATGTGCAAGTCCTTCTTTGCAAAAGAATGGGCTCGTCCGGGATTTGAACCCGCAATCTCTCGCGAATTTACAATATCAACCCCGAAGCGAAAATCATACCCCTAGACCAACGAGCCAACTATTTGATTAGCACGGCGATAAGGTGTAACTATTATAAAAGCAAATTTTGTGTATGTTGCTATTCTTGGTTGGAGGAGCAGTTGAGACGGAATCAGTGACTTTGACTTTTCAACCTGTCTTCTGAAGCGCCGCACGGTCCCACTCCGACAGTCAATGAGCTGTTGGGACGTTAGTGTATCCAGGCTGCGGGTGGCCACCCCGAGCGCAGCAGAGGTGTTTCTGCATTAGTTCTGGGTGCGGACAGTATCTTTCCCGTTCTCTCTAGCTCTTGCCTATATCCCTGTGCTTTTATTTCTCTATTTATTCCCGCTCGCTCAGTTTCTAGTGTTTAAAAGGGAACAAAAGATGAAATGGGTATCACTGTGGAACAATTTCTCTCACTCAAAGTGCTACCGTTGCGCCATGAGGTCTCGGTAGCTCGACGTTGATATTCAGGTTCATCTATAAATATATCTAAATATATCGACATGTATGGAAGCTGTTCCCTGGTGGTCGAGTGGTTAAGTCCGGCGCACTTGTAGAATTTACCAATATCTAGCAAAGATTCCAGGTACCTTTCCCCTACAGAGGAGAAGAATCCCTTTCTGGGCATTTAAAATGAGTTTAAAGGGGCAGACGAAGCCTGCGGGGGATAAAAGGGGCTGCATTCATGGAGACCCCCCCCCCCAGTGTTTGGACTCATAGGAAAGGGAATTCAAAATGGACCTAAATTACAGAAGCTTGAGATCCCCTAAACATCTGTGGGAAGGAGTGTTAGATCTCTTAATTTACAATGAAATACGAACTCCGATTGTAGTTTTAACTTCTTTATTTTTGGCAGACAGCAGTAACAAGTTCTTGGCTTTAAGCCAGGTCTTTGTTCTTCTGGGACCACATGGTCAAAATGGCTGTACGTATACCTGGATCAATTTACAGAAAAGAACTCACCTTCTTTGACCTTATTGGCTCAATTAATAGTCTTTTAACCTTTTAATTGGCTCGCTACCCAAGGTCCTAAAATGTCAAGTTGATGAATGACTTAATGCAACATGCTGAACTGCACATAGTCATTGGAGTCTGTGTTTTCTCCACTTGTCTAAATGCAGCCTGTTTGAATTATCTATCAATCCCCCACTTTGATTCTTTCACAAACTGAATCATAAAACATCAGGTATCTCTGGTTAAACATTCTACAAAATAATTTCATACATGCTAATAGAGTTTCCTTCTAAAATTTGTTGATGTGTTTCGCCACATGTCCGGACTAGTAGCTTCCACACAAATTTACACCAACCCGAGTTCCATCGTGGCCACAATGGAAGTCTGATTTTAGTAGGCTAATTAACCTTATTCCAATTTAATCCAAATCAATATCTTAGTTCAACCAGTAAACAACCTTCCCTTAAGCATAACATACCCCTGTGCCATGTACAGACGGTCTGCTGGGACCTGCAAGGTGTCTCTCCTGCGGGACAGCAGCTACAGCCGCCTGGTCGCAACAACATTTAATCAACATACACAAACAATATAAAAGTAAAACAATTACAATGAATAGAATTAAACCTTCCACCAAAGAAGTTCCTATTGAACCTAGCCATTCAGTGGCTCCACTCCACAAAGTGAATGATGGGGGTTGCTTAAGTTTTTCTATCTCCTTTTGGATATGCTCCGCTAAGTGGGTAATTTCTTCGGAGCTATCTGGGATATATGTGCAACACTCAGTTCCGAGTAGGGTGCAAGTACCTCCCTTTTCAGCCAGGATGTAATCAAGTGTCAGTCTATTCTGTAGGGCTACTGTGCGGATTGCTACCATTTCTGCATTGATTTTAACTAGGGCCTCTGAGGTATCATTGGTTACTCATTCCACAACGGATGCCATGTTAATGGATTCCCTTGCCAGTTTGGCGGTCCCATACCCAGGGATCAGAATGCAAAGAACCTCTCTGTTTCTGTGATAGCTCTCTTAGGACGGTGTAAATGTTCCGACAGTGACTTTATATGATACATATAAGGCACAATGTAGGCTAAATAGCAGGATCCCATCCAATTCTGGGGCAGCCAAGGGTAGGCCTTGTGGCCACACACCCAATAGGTGCCATTATATGCAATGAATGTTAGCTGTTTCTTTGTCAGCAACACTCCGGGGCCTGTCCAAGCTTTTTCATCTGTTTTATTCAGAATCCCCATTATGTTAAAATTCCCACATCAGCCCAGTTTGCACGGTTCCGTGACTTGATTATGTTATAATTCCGGGAGCAGTTAAAATACCCCATATTTTGGCATCCTTTGATGTTTCTAATCAGACAGACCGATTCCCCTGGTCTTCCTATTCCCGTTGTTTTAGTGATAACAAAAAATGGGGGCCGTTTGAAATTATTGTAGCTCGGTTGGTATCCCCCTTCAAAGTAGTCAGAATGTAACCTGCTGACTTCCATTTACATGCCCAGTTTTCCGTATCCTGAAACGCATTGCCTGTTTTATTTTGATTAATTATCCACTCAGCCATTTCCGAGATATTCAAGGAAACTGGCCTCAAGGGAATCCATCCCTTTGAGTGAATAGAGATATGCGCAAACACCCAACAACTAGAAATGTTAGCTTGTTTGGAATAAATGTATGACATATATAAAAAGGTATTTACATGTAATTCCCTTGCTACCCTACTATTTCCCTTTGGTGCAGAAGGTCGGCTTGTAAGAAGTAGGCCGAGAATACCAACAATCAATAATACAGTAAATTTATACATATTCGCAAAAAGTAATTGTCCTTGTTAGATTTCAGCTTCAGTTACGGGTGCTCATTGAACGTGTGAAGCGTGGATCCAGGCTTTCTTTCTTGGACTTTAACAGCTGCCTGGGTGGTCAATAACACTTGATAATGTCCCTCCCACTTGGCACCCAAAGGTTCTTTATGCAACTTTTTCACATACACCCAGACTCCCGGGATTATGTCGTGTCCTCCTTCGGGTGGATTACCCCAAGCTGCCGATACCTGTTGGGAAACAGAACTAATAGCATTGGTTAAGTTTTGACAGTATGATAACAAAGTGTCACTCATTAAGTGAACATCAGCTTTCCGTAAATCGATAGTTCCTGGCAGCAACATGGGTCTTCCTGTTATAATTTCAAATGGGCTGAGACCTGTAGTTCTGTTCGGGGTTGCCCTAATGCTACACAGCACTATTGATAGTGCCTGGGGCCATGGTGTTCCTTCTTGGTGATATTTGGCAAGCCGTTGTTTCAGAGTTCGATTCATTCGTTCTACTTGTCCTGATGATTGTGAATGATAAGGACAGTGTAAATCCCACGTAATGTTCAGTAACCTACAGACTTCTTGGCAGACAGCACCTTTGAAGTGTGTTCCCTGATCTGAGTCAATGCTACTCGGCACTCCCCATCGGGGAATGTAATCCTTACACAAGACCTTTGCAGTGTGATTGGCTGTGGCTCTTTTAGTTGGGACAGCTTATACCCATCTAGAGAATCTGTGAATACTTGGCATGAAGGAAGAGATATATAATCAACCTGCAGATGCTGGAATGGTCTGACAGGGACAGAGGGCCTCAGTTGGGGCAATACCGTGATGGGTCCAGAATTATTTTTCTGGCAGACCAAACAATGGTCTGTTACCAGCTGGGCATGTTTTTTAAATCCCCGACCCCACCAGCTTTTCTGGAACCGTGCCGTCATCTGTTTTGAGGCCAAGTGCCCCCACGAGTTGATCTGTTGTGCTAAAAAAAGGCATAAGCGCTTGTAGCGCGACTGGCTTGTCGGTAAGTCTTTGTCTCCAGACACCATCTTCGCATAGCTTAATTCCTGCCTCAATCCATGTCCATTTTTCCTCTCGGGAGCACTCGCCTTGCATTGTTTGAAGGTCTCGTGTCAGAGTCCTGAGTGCTTTCAATCTGCACATCTGTGTTGGTTCTTCTGGAGGAACGCCCTGTGAGGCGGCATCTTTAGCTGCCTGATCAGCTAGGGCATTTCCCTGTGCTTCTGTGGTATTTTCCTTGGTATGGGCCTTACACCTCAGGATGGACACTTCCTGAGGTAATTGTATGGCCTCCAGTAAATCTCGGACTTCTTTTCCATTTCGGATAGGTGTACCAGCAGCAGTGATGAATCCTCTTTTCCGCCAGAACATACCAAAGTCGTGAGGGACTCCAAAAGCATAACGCGAAGCTGTGTTGACATTAGCTGTCTGTCCTTCTGCTATTCGACATGCCTCTGACAGGGCCCGGAACTCGGCCTGTTGTGCTGACGTTCCTGAGGGTAAACATCCTTTTGCCACTACCTCATATAAGATTGTATCTGCCCATCCTGCTTTTCTGGTACCATTCTCAACAAAGGAGGAACCATCTGTAAACAGGATGAGGTCTGGGTTGTGCAGAGGCTCCTCTGCTGCTAAGGCTGCTTCTTCTGTTTCTTTTAAAATCTCCACGCAGTCATGCTCTTCACATTCTCCCCCCTCTTGCTCCCTCGATTCTGACATCGGGAGCATAGTTGCGGGATTAACCGGGCTGGCCCGGACGATATGGAGATTAGGAGCTTCCAAAACTGCTGTCCAGCGGGTCCATCTTGCTGCTGTCACCTGAGACATTCTATTCATAGACAGCAAATCGTGGACGGTGTGGGGACACTTGACAATCAGCTTTTGGTCGAGGACTCGACCCGCAGTGGTCATTACCGCTCGACATGTAGCTTCCATGGCCCTTAGGCAACTTCCCCATCCGAGGGCGACGGCATCCAGTTTTGCCGAATAATAGCCAATAGGTCTTTGCTGATTCCCATGTTTTTGTGTCAGTATAGCTGTCATATATCCTTCTTTCCCATGGACAAACAGGGTAAATGGCTTACCACTGTCGGGGATTCCCAGAGCCGTTGCCGAACACAAAGCCTTTTTCAAACTCAGGAAGGGCTCTTGCTGTTCTTTTGTGAGGGTGATGGCTTCTTTAGAGGCACGTTTCCCCTTTAAAATATCATTCAATGGCTGAGCAAGCTGTGTGAAGGACTCAATCCAATTTCTGTTAAAGTTACACAATCCCAAAAAAGACCTTAGTTGCTGAATAGTGGTGGGTTTTTTAGCAGCCCGAATGGCTGCAGTTCTATCCTGGGTAAGTTCTCTCTTTCCTTGTGAAATCTTTTGTCCCAGGTATACAACCTCTTCTTGGGATATTTGTGCTTTGTTGATGCTGGCTTTATGTCCTTTCAGCCGAAGGTGATCCAGCAAAGCTCGTAAACCTTGTTCATGCTGTTCTTCCGTGTTTGAAGCTAGCAGGATATCGTCTACATATTGGATGACTGTGGGTGACAGGGGAGGTAATTCTCGCAAATGGCTTTGTAAAGCCATGTGGAATAACGTAGGGCTGTTGTGAAAACCCTGCGGTAACCGGGTCCAAGTATACTGTTATTCTTGGACCGTGAAAGCAAACCACTGTTGAACCTCCGGTGCCAGAGGCGCCGACTAAAATCCGTTGGCCATATCTATAACCGAGAAACATTTATGTTCCGGTTTGAGGGCATTAAAAATGGTGGAGGGATCTGCGACCAAAGGAGCTTTTTGATCAATACACTGGTTAGCTTTCCTATAATCGACAGTCAAACGCCAAGTCTCATTAGATTTCTGTACCGGCCACACGGGGCTATTGGAGGAGCTACGCGTTTTAATAAGCACCCCTTGTTTCTCCAATTGCTGAATAACCGGTAAGATTCCCACGATGGCAGTTGGACTGATGGGATACTGTTTAGTGCATGGAGGCTTGGTCCTTGTAAATGACGCAGGCTCCATCTGGAGTAGGCCACAATCGTTCTTATCTTTAGCCCATATCGGTGTTCCTTCAATTCTTCTTTCTTCAAAGTTCTAATTGGCCATCTCACCCGACCATCCTCGAAATGCAACGATGAATCTACTTGGATTAGAACGTCCATTCCCAAAAGGGGTTGATCTACTGGGCCTATCCAGACCGGCATGGTTAGTTCATGTGGACCCAGCCCGATAAGTACCGGTGTTGTCCTTTTAATTTCCATTTTATGGCCCCCAACTCCATAGGCTGTACGTGCCCTACCATCCAACGGCAAAAAGTCTCCATATTTTAGGGATAAGCATGTAAAATCCGCCCCTGTGTCTAAAAGACAATCCACATCCTTATCACCCACCCTCACAGTTATATATAGCCCATCTCCCCTTTGTTGTATTAGTGCGAGGAGGGGGGCCAGGGTGGGCTCTAATCGTTTTTTGCTATCCCAAGTAACTCCTTCTGTTGTTGTATTGTCAATCGCTTAAATGCTTCTATGAGGTCGTTAACTTGTGACAAGCCTGGCTTGTTGGCTGAATTGTATCCCTGGCTGCGTCCTCTTCCCCAGCCACGACCTTTCTGTTTGGCCCTGCAGGTCTTGGCCCAGTGACCTTCTTTCCCACAATAATGACATTTTCCGGGTAATTTCCCTACTAACTATTTATCTGAATCCTGGGATTTTCATCTCATAGCCTGTACAGCTCGGACTTTAGCTCCCATATCCCCATCTATTTGGTTGCATCGATCCACCAATGCTTCAAAGGTAGTTCCTCGACCTTCCCAGTCTGGTAACACCACCTTAAGCATTTTTGACAGTTCTGGATTTAGACCTGCCACGAAAGCTGCTTTCAGCGGTCCAAAAGTGTTCATCCATTTCCTCATCCATATTATTCATACCCAAATGTTCTAGCCACGTGCATCTAAACCGCTCGTCATACTCCAGGACATCCTCCATTCCTTTCTGTTGGCAGGCTGCAATTTTTCCCCAGTCTGTCTTAGCTGGACTGAAGGCTTGCAGCCAGTGTTTAATCGCCTCCCATCCTGCGTCTAATTCTTGATCATTCTGCCCCAAAGCTTCTTCTACCTTGTCGTGCAATTTTCTTCCCTGTGTTTTTGGCACCATTATGGTCAAAATTTGCACTCCGTCCCAGGGATGAAGTTGATATATATTTCTTAAGCGGTCCAATTGGTTCCACGTTTTTACTCCCCCTTTCTTTGGATTGGGCAATTCCTTGGACCATTTATCAATTTTCACTGGGTCTGCCGGATCATCAACTAAGTATTCTTCGTACACCCTTTTCTTTGTTTTTTTGCTTCCGCCCTCATCCGCAGTCTCTTCTGATTTGACTACAACTCGTCTTTTTTTAAACGGGGCAAAGTGCACCCCTAATTCTTCATCCTCCGACCCTGTATCGTCGAAGGATTCAGTATTCGTATCTATTCCTCCGCCGTGTCTTCGGGTTTGCGCTTTTAATTTTTCCAAACATGGGTACCCTTGGAATTGATCAATACATTTTCCTTTTCCTATTACTGTCTCTTGACCTAATGATGTTTTCCATTCTTTAATTTCACCTTTAAGATCTTTAACTTCCACTTCCAGCTTTTCAAGTTCAAGCTTTTTCTGTCGCAGCTGTGCACAAACTGCTTGCAATTGATCCTTTGTACTGGGCAGTTCTCGATCAACTTGGGGACGCATTATAATTTCGTTCCGCTTTCGAATCTGGCCCATAACCGCTAGGGACCATCTAGTTCGCTCTTTATTTTTCATACGGGTCGTTTTTCCCCAGACGCTTTTTATCTCGTCCAAGGACCATTGTCCTTTGGAGGTCCTCCTCGCAGCTCACACTGCCACCCAACTTAGTGTCATCCGCAAATTTGGAGATACTACATTTAATCCCCTCATCTAAATCATTAATGTACAGTGTAAACAGCTGGGGCCCCAGCACAGAACCTTGCGGTACCCCACTAATAACTGCCTGCCATTCTGAAATGTCCCGATTTACTCCTACTCTTTGCTTCCTGTCTGACAACCAGTTCTCAATCCATGTCAGCACACTACCCCCAATCCCATGTGCTTTAACTTTGCACATTAATCTCTTGTGTGGGACCTTGTCGAAAGCCTTCTGAAAGTCCAAATATACCACATCAACTGGCTCTCCCTTGTCCACTCTGCTGGAAACATCCTCAAAAAATTCCAGAAGATTTGTCAAGCATGATTTCCCTTTCACAAATCCATGCTGACTTGGACCTATCATATTACCTCTTTCCAAATGCACTGCTATGACATCCTTAATAATTGATTCCATCATTTTACCCAGTACCGATGTCAGGCTGACCGGTCTATAATTCCCTGTTTTCTCTCTCCCTCCTTTTTTAAAAAGTGGTGTTACATTGGCTACCCTCCACTCCATAGGAACTGATCCAGAGTCAATGGAATGTTGGAAAATGGCTGTCAATGCATCCGCTATTTCCAAGGCCACCTCCTTAAGTACTCTGGGATGCAGTCCATCAGGCCCTCGGGATTTATCGACCTTCAATCCCATCAATTTCCCCAACACAATTTCCCGACTAATAAGGATTTCCCTCAGTTCCTCCTCCTTACTAGACCCTCCGAACCCTTTTATATCCGGAAGGTTGTTTGTGTCCTCCTCAGTGAATACCGAACCAAAGTACTTGTTCAATTGGTCCGCCATTTCTTTGTTCCCCGTTATGACTTCCCCTGATTCTGACTGCAGGGGACCTATGTTTGTCTTTACTAACCTTTTTCTCTTTACATATCTATAGAAACTTTTGCAATCCGTCTTAATGTTCCCTGCAAGCTTCTTCTCGTACTCCATTTTCCCTGCCCTAATCAAACCCTTTGTCCTCCTCTGCTGAGTTCTAAATTTCTCCCAGTCCCTGGGTTCTCTGCTATTTCTGGCCAATTTGTATGCCACTTCCTTGGCTTTAATGCTATCCCTGATTTCCCTTGATAGCCACGGTTGAGCCACCTTCCCTTTTTTATTTTTATGCCAGACAGGAATGTACAATTGTTGTAGTTCATCCATGCAGTCTCTAAATGTCTGTCATTGCCAATCCACAGTCAACCCCTTCAGTATCATTCGCCAATCTATCCTAGCCAATTCACGCCTCATACCTTCAAAGTTACCCTTCATTAAGTTCTTGACAATGGTCTCTGAATTAACTGTTTCATTCTTCATCCTAATGCAGAATTCCACCATTTTATGGTCACTCTTCCCCAAGGGGCCTCGCACAACGAGATTGCGAATGAATCCTCTCTCATTACACAACACCCAGTCTAAGATGGCCTCCCCCCTAGTTGGTTCCTCGACATATTGGTCTAAAAAACCATCCCTTATGCACTCCAGGAAATCCTCCTCCACCGTATTACTTCCAGTTTGGTTAACCCAATCTATGTGCATATTAAAGTCACCCATTATAACTGCTGCACCTTTATTGCACGCACCTCTAATTTCATGTTTGATGTCCTCCCCAACATCACTACGACTGCTTGGAGGTCTGTACACAACTCCCACTAACGTTTTTTGCCCTTTGGTATTCTGCAGCTCTACCCATATAGATTCCCATTATTAAATCCCCCTTCTCATCTTCTAAGGGACCAACATTTACTTTAGTCACTCTTTTCCGTGTTATATATTGGTAAAAGCTTTAACTATCCATTTTTATGCTTTGCACAAGTTTACCTTTGTAATCTATCTTTCCTTTCTTTATTGCTTTCTTAGTCATTCTTTGCTGTCGTTTAAAATTTTCCCAATCTTCTATTTTCCCACTAACCTTGGCGCTGGACTTGTGGGAGACACTTCTAACCTGGACCTTCAGGTATAAAAGGGGAAGCTCCACCCACATTCATCACTTGAGTGCTAAGGAATAAAGGACAGGCCACAGACTGACCTTCTCTCAAGCATGGGCCTCGTGTGCATTTCTACTGTATAGTAAGGATGTATCAATGGCGACGAGAAATTGGGATTTAAACAACGTGAGCATGGCCGCTAGCAGAATAGACGAGAGATACTGTGTTAAGGAATGGTTGGGACAGAGAATCAACATTGTTGAAGCAGCACACAGTTCTCCAGGTAGACAAGGGCAATCGGGTATGCCCCAACATGTAGTCGAACCCAGAGGGGGAGTTCGACAGAGATAATGGCAAACAGAACGGCGATTCACACCATTGCAAGGGACAATGTGGCCAGTAATGGGGCCATCAACACCTGTTAATGGCACACTCAAGGACAGTCACAGGTGTTGTCAGGGACGATTGACTAGCAAGGGATGTTTTGTTTCCAACAACAGCTCATGTTGGAGGCATGGAGGCACAAACTCAGCCGGAGATTGCAGAGATGAGCAAAATACCTACAGAAATTGCAGAAATGAACGCTGGGGGAAATCGCTGGAAGCTGAAGTTCAGTGAGTTCATGTGGAGCACGTATACAGTTCATACACCAGCACGCCACCGATAATGATGAAAGTGCTCCTCAGTGGCATCCCAGTATCAATGGAGCTAGACACGGGGGCTAGCCAGTCCCTGATGGGTAACAAATAGTTTGAAAAGTTGTGGGCGTCCAAGGCCAGTAGGGCCAAAATTATCACCGATTGACGCACAGCTACGGACATACACCAAGGAGATCATTCCGGTGCTTGGCAGCGCCACGACAATCGTGACCCACAAAGATTCGGAGAACAGGTTGCCACTCTGGTTTGTCCCGGGGGACGGTCCCGCACTACTGGGGAGGAGTTGACTTGCTGTCATGAACTGGAAATGGGGCAATGTTAATGCTATTTCCTCTGTGGAGCGAGTTTCATGCTCACAGATCCTGCACAAATTTGACTCATTATTTCAACCCGACATTGGCACTTTCATGGGGCCAAGGTAGTGATTCACATAAACCCGAAAGCCAGGCCAGGACACCACAAGGCCAGAGCGGTGCCGTACGTGATGTGGGAAAAGATAGAAGGTGAATTGAACCGCCTGCTGAGGGAAGGTATCATTTTGCCAGTCGAATTCAGTGACTGGGCGAGCCCGATTGTACCGTGTTCAAGGCGGATGTTTCGGTCAGGATATATGCTGATTACAAGGCCACCATCAATCGGGTGTCACTCCAAGACCAGTACCCGCTACCGAGAGCGGAGGACCTCTTTGCGATGCTACCCGGTGGCAAACTTTTTTCAAAATTGGACGTGACCTCAGCTTACATGACCCAGGAGCTGCCGAGAGAGTTGAAGAAGCTGACCACCATCACGACACACAAGGGGTTGTTTGAGTACAACAGATGTCCGTTCGGGATTCGCTCGGCCGCCGCGATCTTCCAATGAAATATGGAAAGCCTCCTCAAGTCGATTCCAGGGAGGATGGTTTTTCAGGACGACATCCTCATCACGGGTTACGATACTGAAGAAGACCTCCACAACCTGGAGGAGGTGTTACGCAGACTGGACCAGGTAGGGCTGCGACTGAAAAAGGCGAAGTGCATCTTCCTAGCTCCAGAGGTAGAATTCCTGGGGATGAGGGTAGGAGTAGATGGGATGAGCCCTACTGCGTCCAAGACGGAAGCGATCCAGAGAGCACCCAGACCCCGTAACACGACGGAGCTGCGTTTGTTCCTGGGGCTCCCGAACTATTTGGTAACTTTCTTCTCTAATTGAGCACGCTGCTGGAGCCGCTACATGTGCTCCTAAGCAAAGGTCGCGAATGGGTCTGGGGGGACAGCTAGGAAAGGGCTTTTAATAGAGCACACAGTTTGTTATGTTCCAACAATCTGTTAACGCGATATGACCCATGTAAGAAACTTGTGTTAACGTGCGATGCGTCGTACTATGGTTTCGGGTGTGTGTTGCAGCATGTCAATGCCAAGGGTCAGTTACAGCCGGTAGCTTATGCCTCCAGAAGTCTGTCCCAGGCAGAAAGGGGCTACGGGATGATAGAAAAGGTGGCGCTCGCATGTGTATATTCGGTAAAGAAAATGCACCAGTACCTGTTTGGCAGGAAATTTGAGCTGGAGACAGATCACAAACCCCTCACGTCCCTTTTGGCCGACAACAAGGCCATAAATGCAGACGCATCGGTCCACATACAGAGGTGGGCACTCACGTTAGCCACCTATGACTACACAATTCGGCACAGACCGGGCACTGAAAACTGCGCCGATGCACTCAGCAGGCTCCCACCAGCCAGCACTGAGGGGGCTACCGAGCATGCCGCTGAGATGGTCATGGCTGTTGAAGCTTTCGCAAGCGATGGCTCACCCGTGACAGCCCGTCAGACTAAAGTCTGGACAAATAGAGACCCGCTATTGTCTCTAGTCAAGAAATGTGTCCTGAATGGGGACTGGGCAGCCACGTACAGGGCATGCCCTGAGGAATTTAAACCATTTCACAGGGGCAGGGATGAACTCTCGATTCAGGCCGATTGCCTACTGTGGGGAAACCGCGCAGTCATGCCCCAGATGGGCAGAGAGGTGTTCATCAGAGAACTCCACAATGAGCATCCGGGCATTGTCATGATGAAGGCAATTGCCAGGTCACACGTTTGGTGGCCAGGGATAGATTCAGATCTGGAAGTTTGTATTCGCAGGTACAACACGTGTGCCCAGCTGGGCAATGCGCCAGGGAAGCCCCGCTTAGCCCCTGGCCATGGCCCGCCAAGCCTTGGTCACGCATCCATGATGACTACACAGGTCCTTTCATCGGAAAAATGTTTTTGGTTGTAGTAGACGCTCACTCCAAATGAATCGAGTGTGACATTTTAAATTCAAGCACATCCTCTGCCACGGTAGAAAGTCTACGGGCAATGTTCGCCGCCCACGGTCTCCCGGACATCTTGGTCAGCGACAATGGCCTGTGCTTCACAAGCACTGAATTCCAGGACTTCATGGCAGGCAATGGAATTAACCATGTCAGAAAGGCACCGTTCAAGCCAGCCTCAAACGGCCAGGCAGAACGAAAAGTGCAGATAATCAAACAGGGGATGCTCAGAATCCAAGGGGGTTCCCTACAAAGCCACTTATCACGCCTCCTGTTGGCCAATAGATCCCGACCACACTCGCTCACAGGGGTTCCACCCGCAGGGCTGCTAATGATAAGGATGCTCAAATGCCGTTATCCCTTATACACCACACCATGAAAGAAATTGTTGAGAGTAGGCGCCAATCACAATATAAATACCATGACAGGAATGCGGGGGCACGATATATTGGTGTAAACGACCCTGTTGCTGTCCACAACTACACTGCAGGGCCTAAATGGCTCGCAGGCACTGTGATTGCCAAAGAGGGCAATAGGATTCTGGTAGTTAAACTAACCAATGGACAAATCTGCCGCAAACATGTGGATCAAACAAAAAGGAGGTTCAGCAACCCCATAGAAGAAGCAGAGGAAGAACACGATACAGAGTTCACTCCAGCACAGGTGACCGAACACCGGAACCAAAGGGAGGAGAGCCCAGTCACTGTGGGCAGTCCGGATAGGCCTGAGGCACTGCAAACAGCAGACACACAGGCCAGCGCCCAACAACCGGAGCCCCAACTCAGGCGCTCTACAAGAGAGCGTAAACCATCAGAGAGTCTCAACCTGTGATCCCAAAAAGACTTTGGGGTCATGTATTCAACCAGCATTGTAACCCATTTTTAAATTCAAAACCTTATAAAATTGACGACATGCAGCCAACGTGCAAAAGTAAGAATTATTTTAATCACCGTTAATTAGCCGATAACCTTCTTCAGAATGAAATAAATAATAAGATAATTACTGAGGAACAGTGGTATCCTCAATCATTCATTTTCTCTTTACATGTGATGAAGTTTTATCCCTATCTCATTTACACGCTGTATGAGAATGGTTTAAAATTGTAAGTGTTTATGACTCAGTTGTAAAACCATTGATTGTGTGTGTGTCTATACTTGATAGGAGGAGCACTTGAGACCGAAGTTCCAGTTCTATATATGTACCAATAGAATCAATTTCCACCGGTTTCTTTAAACCCAATAACATAATTTATTTCTAATGGGCTGGATGGAACATGATCCATGTAAAAAATTGTTATCGTTTTACTTGAACTGAATGCTCATAAAATATTGGAGTGGGAACTAATTGGATAACAGCACAGCTGGCAACATTTGCGGAATAGATTCGTGCAGCCAAAACGCACAATGACAACCTGGGACTGTGGGGCACCGAATAATAGGGGAAAAACAGTTAAACACTTCGTTCCTGGGTGGGCTCGAACCACCAACCTTTCGATTAATAGCCGAACGCGCTAACCCATTGTGCCACAGAGATTGATGAATGTATAAGGTGCAAGACATCCAAAACCAGGGTGTCAGTCAGTTAAAGCTTCAGATTGCTCCGACCGGGATGGAACTTGTCCACTCTCAGTTCTACTTTTCCCAAATAAATGGAGGGACATTCATTGTGGATGTGTGGAAGCAGTCTGGTCCCGCACACTGCAGACACTTCCATGTCACCACCAACCAGCTCTCCCACAACCGGTGTGATCTACCTTCCAGCCTTCCGGTGCCTTGTCTGTGACAAAGTATTCTGATTGTCCCGAAGCCGGTATTAGGTTTGAATTCCTTTTCAGCTGCTGACTGCGGATATTCCTGTGATTAAACGGGAACTAAATGCTTACAGGGACAGTTGGATTCACCGTTTCTTTGCTTGGTGAAATTTCAAAGATTGAAAGCAAAGCACATCAACCCCAAACGTCCCGTGAGATGGAAGCCAAGTTGCTGTTTCAAGCTTGAATGCAGGTACAAGCAGAACTTATTCAAAGAAAGTCCAAGTCCCTGAGACGCCTGATTATTTGCACCAAACTCTTTGCAAAGATTTGAGGTACATGTTTGGTGATCTGGGCACATCTTTCCCCAAACTACAACACTTCAAACATAACTCAATGGCTGTAAAGCGCTTTGGCGCGTCATGAGTTCCTGAACGGCGTTGCAGGTATGCAAGTACTTCTTTGCAAAAGTTCGATGCAATTTCAAAATATGCGAGCAATATCAGGGCTCCTCTGGGACCCCTCGTAAATTTCAATTAACAACTCCGAAGGGAAATCACAGCCCGAGACCAACAAGCCAACTGTTTGACAAACGTGAAGATAAGTTGTAACCATGATCAAAGCATTTTTTTGTGTGTCGCTATTCAGAACATAATAACTTAAGAACTAGGAGCAGGAGTAGGCCATATGGCCCCTCGAGCCTGCTCCACCATTTAATATGATCATGGCTGATCCGATCATGGACTCAAGTCCACATCCCTGCCCGTTCCCCATAAGCCTTATTCCCTTATCAGTTAAGAAGCTATCTGTCTTAAATTTATTAAATGTCGTGGCTTTCTCAGCTCTCTGATGCAGTGAGTTCGACAGATTTACAACCCTCTGAGAGAAGAAATTCCTCCTCATCACAGATTTAAATTGGCAGCCCCTTATTCTGAGATTATGCCCCCTAATTCTAGTCTCCCCTATCAGTGGAACCATCCTCTCTGCATCCACCTTATCAAGCTCCCTCATTACCTTATACGTTTCGATAAGATCACCTCTCATTCTTCTGAATTCCAATGAGTAGAGGCCCAACCTACTCAACCTTTTCTCATAAGTCAACCCCCTCATCTCCGGAGTCAACCCAGTGAACCTTCTCTGAACTGCCTCCAAAGCAAGTATATCCTTTCGTAAATATTGTAAGTGTTTGTGATCCTCGCTCAATTGCCAGACGGACGGTTTGAATCGCCCCCACCTTACGAAAGTTCTAGATCCGGGAATTATTATTCAGAGTGGAAATTAAATCAGTCACGGAAAGGGATGCATCAGCGATAAATCGTAGAATATTTATTTGGTCTAACATACACTGTCTAAAACATGCACTACGAAACAAAATCAATGTCTCTGTGGAGAATAAAATCCCGGTTACAAACAACATACATACAGTACAGAAATGAACCTAGTAACACGCAGTAATTCCCTGGTGGATTCTAACCCCACCCCTACCAATGAATTACCCTCCCCAGAATAGCCCTGGAAAGCTTCACTTCTGAGAATACCATGAGCCCTTACCCAGCTGGCCTGGGATATCTGGTTACTGGCTTGGGACACTCGCGACCATGTTCACCACCACACGCAGCCCGTTTCCTTGCTCAGCTCAGCTGTGGGAAGTCACTGCCTGGTCTTCAGTCCCGGTGGCTTCTTCTGCAATACTGCGGCCCCTTCCTCTGGTACATCGATCGGTGGAGCGAGAGCGAGAGGGAGAGGTGGCTCTCTCTAGACACAAGCTGCAAGCTGCAAGCTCCAAGCTTCACACCAAGCTCCAAGCTAAAAATAAAGTGGAAAGGACCCTGTCTTTCTGGGAGTCTTGCTACCCCTATCGTTCCCGCCAATCTTTAAAACCCCTTTGTTTCTAAGCACGGGTACTTAGTCAGTGATGGGCCGTCCCACCCATGCATTGGGCTGATGGCCCTTAGTCTGGGCATCTCTCTGAGCCTTTGTGTTGGAAAAGACCCAGCTCCTCCTTGGCTGGCCAGGCTGGTGGGTTCATTGTTCTGTGTCTCCTTCTGAGATGGAGGTGAGAAGTGCTTTTACAAATTAGAGTGGCTTTGTCAGTGGCCCCCCTTCCTGGCCGACAGCTCTTTTGTCAATGGATGACTGACAGCTCTTTTGTCCCAGCGAACTGCCATGCGGTCTCTGGAGTTTTAACAAAACCAGCTTTTTCACATATCTGCGCAGGGCGACCCCAGCACAGGGAAAATAGCCTCAGAAAAATAAAATCCACAAAATATTCTCGACTGAGTCCATTCTTTAAACAGACACTTTGCGATGTCTTCATTACGCTCTGCTAATTATCGATCTTGCCACGTAAAAAGTGCGTTGGCATTGCAATGCATTAATGTAAAATTAATGAAAAGAAAATGCGACGTTTTATCGAGTGCAAAACATGCAGTGCCTGCATTTCAAAAAGCATTGCTTTTATTCATCCTGCGGAATGCATATTGTACAGATAATCTCAGCACACATTGTGCAGGCAAAGGCAGCATGAGACAAAAAAGTGATTTGTCCTCCGCTGATTTGCAGCAGATAACTGACGGTTGAGCACACAATTTGACAACTAGACTTGTAGATCAAGCATCAATGAAAAAGGCAACAAAACTGCCCACCAGCACCAGGTGTCTTTCACTTGTTTGTTCCAAATTTTCAGCAGCTGGGACAACAAGAATTTAGGTTTCACCGAGATTTAAACTCAGATCGCTAGATTTAAAATCAAGAGGGCTCACCATTACACCATGGAACCAACTATTCCAAAACTTTTGAAACATACGTCGTCACAGACAAGGCACTGGAAGGCTGGAAAGTAGATCACACCGGTTGTGGCAGAGCTGGTTGGTGGTGAGTTGGAAGTGTCTGCAGTGTGCGGGACCAGACTGCTTCCACACATCCACAGTGAATGTCCCACACTTTACTTGGGAAAAGTACAACTGAGAGTGGATAAGTTCCATCCCGGTCGGAGCAATCTGAAGCTGTAACTGACTGACACCCTGGTTTTGCATGTCTTGCAGTGTGTATCTGTGGCGCAATGGTTTAGCGCATTCGGCTGGTAACTGAAAGGTGGGTAATCCAAACCCATCTCCGGGCGAAGCCTTTTAATGTTTTACCCCGAGGATTCGGTCCCGCACAGTTCCGGGTTGTCATTGTGCATTTTGGCTGCACGAATATATTCCGCAAACATTGCAAGCTTTGCTGTTATCCAGTGAGTTCCCACTCCAATACTTTTATGAGCATTCAGCACAAGTAAAACGACAACAATTTTTTACATGGATCATGTTCTTCCAACCAGTCCAATCAAAATAAATTATGTTATTGGGTTTAAAGGAACTGGTGAAAATTGATTCTATTGATGCATATATTGAACTGGAACTTCGGTCTCAAGTGCTCCTCCAATCAAGAATAGACACACACACAATCAATGGTTTTACAACTGAGTCATAAACACTTACAATTTCTCATACAGCGTGTAAATGAGATCGGGATAAAAATTCATCACATGTAAAGAGAAAATGAATGATTAAAGATACTACTGTCCCTCAGTAGCTATATTAATATTTATTTCATCCTGAAAAAGGTTATCGGTTATTTAACTGTGATTTAATTAATTCTTAGTTTTTCTTATTAGCTGCATGTCTTCAATTTTATAAGGTTTTGAATTGAAAAAAGCTGTTACAGAAGTTACCGCCCTGACCTGGAATCGAAGCTGTTTTTCGGTTGTACAAGGAGTGGTTTTACCCAATCATTTAAAGGTGATTTCAAAGAATGACGTGGCATAAAATTCAGATCACGGTTACAATGTGTTTCGTTGTGAAACAAGTGGATTGAAAAGGACAATAATGACACCAAGCATTACGATGCAGCGATGCAGCAATGCAGCGTTCCCTGGTGGTCCAGTGATTAGGATTCGGCGCTCTCACCACCGCGGCCATGGGTCGATTTCCGGCCAGGGAAATTACACTTCCATCAAAATTAAAACCTGAGAAGAAAGAGTTACATGCATCTCATGTTGGAAAAAAGATTCATTGATTTAAACATCATTAACTAATCCATTGTAGAACTTCAATCATTTAATTTGCCCTGAGTATGTGAGGAACTTTTATCCCGACCTCATTGTATTTTAGTAGCATGGTCCAGCCCCGGTATCTCCACCTGTGAAAGTAGGAAACTGCTGGAAATACACAACAGGACGGGTAGCCTTTGACAAACAATTAAGCCCAGGTTACAGACTCTCTCCCTTCCCCTGCCCTTTGCGGGACACTTGTTCCGCTTTAATTTTACAGACTGACTGATTCACTCACCGCGGGGAGAGAATAGATGTCTCCGCGGCCCCACTGTGCTAACATGGAAGATAACACGATGGGGATGTGGGGTGGTGGGTGGGGATCAGTGACATGTTTGTGTAAAGGGCAGCGGAGGAGTAGGATTGACAGCTGTCAGTGAGGGACAGAAGTTGTTTAAGGTGAGCCAACACATTCCCGATCAGCACAGAAGGCATACACTGGTCAGCTGCCCTCTGCTGTACTTCTGGTCAGAGCGGTTTCCGCAGTGGAGCCGTTATCACGTTTGCTTTCCACGCGGAAGGATCCCGTGCAGGAAGATTATGTTCAAACTTTCTGTGGATGAACAGCCATGTGCGAGTTTATTGTCCTGTCAAAAGGGTGACAGTGGCTTCTCCCTTATTCTTTAATTGCTCTTTATTTCACTTCACTAAATAGATATATTTGAGTGAGAGAAATTGTTCCAGAGTGTCACACACTTCATCTTTTCTTCCCTTTTAAACACATAAAATGAGGCCGGGGGAATAAATCCAGAAAACAAAGCCGAAGGATATAGACAAGAGAAAGAGAGAAGGGGAAATACTGCCTCTACACACCGGAGAAGTGTGAGCTTGTGAACCGGAGAAGTTGCAGCTGCTGGAGCTGTGCTTTTTATCGGGTTTGACACTGTTTAAAAATGGCAGAGTGCCAAGTTTTCTCTCCCTACTGCCTATGTGCGAAGGTGTCAGCAGTGGTTGCGGCGCAGGCATTTGGCTCCGCCCCCCACTTCACCATCGACGCCACGCCAGGACTCCGGGGACTGTACACAGCGGCCAGGATGGGGCGAGTTTTTCCCCGAGCAATTTCCAGCGCGCAAAGTCGATGCGCTTGAGGTCAGTGCGCCGACAAAACTGCTTGGGGAAAATCTAGCCCTTGAAGAGTAAGGAGTACACTGAAGGAAATACAAATATATTTCCCGAGCAACTGTCAATTTTAATAACTTTTTATACAACCATCGAAACAGCCAAAAAACAAGGCACTCGGCCCATAGTACCTAATATATAGCCCACAGTACAAGAGTAAGGAAGTCTTGCTACAATTGTACAGGGCCCTGGTGAGACCACACCTGGAGTACTGCGCACAGTTTTGGTCTCCTTATTTGAGGAAGGAAATAATTGCCTGGGAGGTGGTACAACAGAGGTTCACCAGATTGATTCCTGGGATGAGAGGACTGTCTTAAGTTGAGAGATTGTGTAGAATGGGCCGATACTCTCCAGAGTTTAGAAGAATGAGAAGTGATCTCATTGAAACACACAATATTCTGAAGGGGATTGACAAGGTAGATGCTGAGAGGTTGTTTCCCCCGGGCTGGAGTGTCTAGAACCAGGGGCCACAGTCTCAGGTTAAGGGGTCGGCCATTTAAGACAGAGATGAGGAGGAATTTCTTCACTCAGAGGGATATGAATCTTTGGAATTTTCTGCCCCACATGCTTGTGAATGCTGAGTCTCTGAATATATTCAAGGCTGCGTGAGATAGATTTTTCGAGTCTCGGGGAATCAAGGGATCGAGAGATCACTGGAGTTTGGAAGACTGAGAGGGGATCTCATGGAAACATATAAAATTCTGACGGGACTGGACAGGTCCCGATGTTGGGGAAGCCCAGAACCAGAGGTCGGAGTCTAAGGGATAAGGGGTAAACCATTTATGACTGAGATGAGGAGAAACTTCTTCGCTCAGAGAGTTGTTAACCTGTGGAATTCTCTGCCACAGAGTTGTTGATGCCAGTTTGTTAGATATATTCAAGAGGGAGTTAGATGTGGCCCTGATAGCTAAAGGGATCAAGGGGTATGGAGAGAAAGCAGGAAAGGGGTACTGAGCTGAATGATCATCCATGATCTTATTGAAGGGTGGTGCAGGCTCGAAGTGCCGAATGGCCTACTCCTGCACCTATTTTCTATGTTTCGATGTTTCTATATCCTGCTACTGCTTCTTTAATAATGGATTCCAACATTTTCCCAACCACAGATGTCAGGCGAACTGGTCTATAGTTTCCTGCTTTTTGTCTGCCTCCTTTTTTAAATAGGGGCATTACATTTGCAGTTTTCCAATCTGCTGGGTCCACCCCAGAATCCAGCGAGTGCATGTCCACAGATCATTGAAAGTAGCAGGCCAGGTAGCTGAGGTGGCTGAGAAGGAATATGGAATGATTGCCTTTATTAGCCGAGACATAGAATACAAGAGATGGGGTCGGTGGGGCAGGTTTGGTCACAGCTGGAGTACTGCGTGCAGTTCTGGTCGCCATATTACAGGAAGGACATGATTGCACTGAAGATGGTGCAGAGGAGATTTACGAGGATGTTGCTGGGAGTGGAGAATCTTAGCCATGACGACAGATTAGATAGGCTGGGTTTGTTTTCCATGGAACAGAGCTTGAGGGGAGACCTCATTGAGGTGTATAAAATGATGAGGTTCCGAGATATAGTGGATAGAAAGGACCTATTTCCCTTAGCAGAGGGAAACAAGGAGGCATAAATTTAAAGTAATTGGCCGAAAGTTTAGAGGGGAAATGTCTTCATGCAGAGGACTGTGGGGGTCTGGAACTCACTGCCTGAAAGGGTGGTAGAGGCAGAAACCCTCACCACATTTAAAAAGTGCTTGGATGTGCACCTGAAGTGCCGTAACCTGCAGGGTTATGGACCTCGAGCTGGAAAGTGGGATTAGGCTGGATAGCCTCGAGTTGGCCGGCGCGGACACGATGGACCGAAATAGCCTCCTTCCGTGCTGTAAACTTCTTTGATTCTATGAACTCGTTTGCAAAGAGTTGAGGTGATTTGGGCACATCTTTCTTCACATGACAACATTTCAAAGGCAACTCAACGGCTGTAAAGCGCTTTGGGGCATCATGAGTTCCTGACAGACGCTGCAGAAATACAAGTCCTTCTTTGCAACATTTCAATGCAATCTCAAGGCTGGTCTGGTATTTGAGGCCAGGATCTTTCTGCAAATTTCAAGTAACAACCAACGAAGCAAGAATCATACCCCCCGATCAACAAACCACCTGCTTAGCAAATGTGGAGATAAGATGTAACCATTATTGAAGCATTTTTAGTGTGTGTTGCTGTTCTTGATCGGAGGAGCACATGAGACGAAATTAGTGACTTGGCCTTTTCGACATGTCTTCTGAAGCGCCGCACGGTCCCACTCCTGCAGTCAATGAGCTGTTGGGACTTTAATGTATCCATCATCATCATCATCATAGGCGGTCCCTCGAAACGAGGATGACTTGCTTCCACGCTGAAAAAGGATGATTTCACAGGTGTTTCAATGAAGGATACGAACTACATCCCGAAGGGTGGAAGATGCCTGTGCGTGGATTTTTTTAACATGTGGTGGCCGTTGCACCCCAGCCATCACACGGGCTTGACAGAGCGAGGTCTTGGTCCAGTGGCAAGGGTTAAGCAAGACGACAGGCGACCAGCTCTGCTGCGCGGACCTAGTGCACACACATATCGCAGTGTGGGCTGGCCCGTGCTAACCCTGGGTCCCTGGCCCCGAACTCATGCCTCCCCTGGGCCCCGATCACATCCCTCTACAGTCTCTCGCCGTTCCTTTGCCCCGATCTCGCCGCTCCTGCTGTATCTGCCCACGTTCCAATCACCGACCTGGACCTTGATGACGTCACACTTCGCTGCCGCCTCCCTCCTGCACCAGCTCGCGCTGCTCCCTGGAGTCGTCTCTCGGGATCTCCAAGCTGCTCCCAGGGCCGCTCGCCGTTCCTTTTATGGCCCCGACTTGCCGCTGGTGTTCTCCCGTTCGTGTATCCAGGCTGCGGGTGGCCACCCCGAGTGCAGCAGAGGGGTTTCTGCATTAGTTCTGGGTGGGGACAGTATCTTTCCCCTTCTCTCTTCCTCTTGTCTTTATCCCTGTGCTTTTATTTCTCTATTTATTCCCCCTGTCTCAGTTTCTAGTGTTTAAAAGGGAACAAAAGATGAAATGTGTATCATTGTGGAACAATTTCTCTCATTCAAAGTTAGACGCACTACAGTTGCATCATGAGGTCTAGGTAGCTAGCCATTGATATTCAGGTTCATGTATAAATATATATAAATATATCTATATGTATCATAACCGTTCCCTGGTGGTCGAGGGGTTAAGATCCGGCGCACTATACTGGTTTCAATTCTCGATCAATTCATCGCATAAAAATAATTGAGGTTTGTGAGACGATTAATAATTGCTGTAATCACCATGAATACCAATACTTTCTGCGATAGACCGAGCTTACAGACTATCTGGCTTCTCCTGCCCTTTGCCGGGCACGTCTTCGGGGTTTAATTTTACAAACTGGGTGAGTTCGCTGATCGCGGGGAGACGGTAGGAGCCTCTGTGGCCCCACTGTGAGGATGTGGAAGTGAACACGGTGGCTGGGTGATCCGTGAAATTTCTGTAAAGGGCAGCGGAGGAGAAGGATTGAAAACTTTCAGTGTGGGACAGAAGTTGTTTTTGGTGAGCCAACACATTCCCGATCAGCACAGAGGAACTCACTGGTCAGCTCCCCTCTGTTGGGGCTGTTGTGCCAGAGGTTTCTGTAGTGCAGTGGCTATCACATTTGCTTTATATGTGAAAAGTACCCGGTTTGATTCTGGGTAGAAACATGATGTTTAAACTTGCTATAAGGGAACAATCGGAGGAGAGTTTAGTCTCCTGGAAAATGCTGCCTGACCTGCTGAGATTTCCAGCATTTGCTGTTTTTATTAGCTATTCTCCTGGTAGAAAGGCTCACTTATTCCTGAATTGCTCTTTATTTAACCAATAAATAGATAACTTTCAGTGAGAGAAAACGGATCCACCGGGGACCTTTCGTGTGTGAGGCCAACGTGATATCCGCGACACTGCAGCCCATCAAAGGGCAAGAAACCACTGAATATAAAGGATGAGCTCACAAATATCAGGGGCAGTGCAGTCTGGTCAACGTCAAACCCTCCTTTCTTCTTCAGCAGTGGCATGAACGGGAGTCAGACGCCACAAAGTTTCATTAAAGATACAAATACAAGTAAAACTTCCAAATCGTTTCACTGTAAAATTCTTTCACTTTATTTGAAATCCTACTGCGTTGAATCTGAAAAGGATCACCATGGGATTTTATCTTCACTACTGATTCTAATTTCTCTGCACGGAAGGAATAACCGGTGCTGTTAAATTTGACAAAAGTTGCCCAGATTCCTGGTGACATCGACAATACAGTGTGTAAAATGGGTCAACATGCTGAAGAACATAAGAACAAAAGAAATAGGAGCAGGAGTTGGTCATACGCCCCTCGAGCCTGCTCCGCCATTGAATACGATCATGGCCGATGCGATCATGGACTCAGGTCCACTTCCCTGCCCGTTCCGCAAAGCACAGGACAACTGATTGAAGTATCGACTGTCCCTCAGTTAGCATTTCTTTCATTGTGCAAAAGAAGGTGACGGGTTAATTAATGATGCTTTTCCATAAACGCAACACAAAAGTTTAAGAAAAAAACATACGGTGACTGGCAGGTGAGCGCTGCTTTGACACCTGGTGGGAATGGGCGGGGATTTTAAAGCCCCTTGTGTTGTGAAAGCTTCATATAGAGGAACATCTCAAACACAGTGTGTAGGCCTCGTGGCGCAACGGTAGCGCGTCTGACTCCAGATCAGAAGGTTGCGTGTTCAAATCACGTCGGGGTCACTGTTCTTTCAGAATTAATATTTTCTTTGCTGTTTGGCAATAACCAGACCCTTGTTCCAAGGTCTGTCTCACTGTTTCCCCGGTGTCAGGCATTTCCCCGGTGCCTGCTGCCCTCATTTTATTCATGTGACAGGACACACAAGTTCAAAATCAACTTGCAGGTGGCCACACACACCGCCGAGCGGTCTAAGTTGCTGTGATTAGATCGCAGTTTTCTCTGGAGGTGTGGGTTTGAATCCAACTTCTGACATTTATTATTTTTAATCATTAAGCGAAACTCATTGTTTGACACCACGACCAACTCCTTAAAACTGGGATTCAGCAGTTCACCTGCTCGCTTAACATCTCCGTCTGACCTGGTGCTGAAAGTGGAGATGTTTCCACAGTGTCGCGGTTAACACGTTCGCCTCACACGCGAAAGCTCACCAGACGGGAATATTTTCTGTAGCTTTCTCCTCATGCATGCTCAGGGGCGAGTTTGTTCTCCTGTGAAAAGTTCATAAGATGATAAGCATGTAAGAATTAGGGGCCGGAATAGGCCATTCGGCCCCTCGAGCCTGGTCCACCATTCAAGAAGATCCTGGCAGTTCCTCGACAGCAAGTTTAAACATCTGTGGCAGAGCCAACAGGCGCCTGTCTGCAATCAGTGAGAGAACGGTATGTTTGGCAGAAGCCTGGCGAGATCAGTCAGTGAAACGTAAGACTTTTAATCTCAGGGTCGTGGTTTCGACACCCACATTGGACATTTACATTTTTCATAGAATGATAGAAGTTTGCAGCACAGAAGGAGGCCATTTTGGCCAATCACTTCCACCCCGGCCAACAAGAGGCGATCCAGCTTCATCCCACTTTGCAGCTCTGGGTCCATAACCCTGCAGGTTACGGCACTTCAGGTGCACATCCAAATACTTTTTACTTGTGGTATCTACCTCCGCCATTCTTTCAGGCAGCGAGTTCCTCACCCCCACAAACCTCTGCATGAAGAATTTTATCTTCAAATCCTCTTTAAACCTTCTACCAATTACTTTCAATATATGCCCCCTGATTGTTGACCCCTCTGCTATCCACTATATCTACGCCCCTCATAATTTTATACATCTCAATGTTGTCTCCCCTCAGCCTCCTCTGTTCCAATGAAAAAAAAACCAGCCGATCCAATCTGTCCTCATAGCTAAGATTCTCCACACCTGGCAACATTCTCGTAAATCTCCTCTGTACCCTCTCGTACAATCACATAATTCCTGTCATACAGTGACCAGAACTACATGCAATAAACCAGCTGTGGCCAAACTAGTGTTTTATACATTTCAAGCATAACCAACCTGCTCTTCTATCCCATGCCTCAGCCAATAAAGGCCAGCATTCCGTATGTCTTCTTACCCACCTTATCCAACTGGCCTGCTACCTTCAGGGATCTGTGGACATGCACTCCAAGGTCCCTTTGTTCTTCCACACTTCTCAATGTCCGACCATTTAATGTGTGTTTATTTCCTTGTTTGCCCTCCCCAAATGCACAGCCTCACACTTCTCTGGATTAAATTAGTGTCACCTGAAAACGTTTTAATCATACCTCCTATATTTAAGTTTAGATCATTGATGTTACCACTAAAAGTCAGGAACCTAGCACTGAGCCCTGTGGAACCCCACTGGAACCATCCTTCCAGTCCCAAACACTCCCATCAAACATTACCCTTTGCTTCCTGCCTCTGAGCCAATTTTGGATCCAACTTGCCACTTTGCCCTGGTCCCATGGGTTTTTACTTTCGTGACCAGTCTTCCATGTGGGAACATGGCGAAAGCTTGGCTAAAATCCTTATACACTACATCATACACACTGCCCTCATCGATCCACGTGGTTACCTCCTCAAAAAATTCAATCAAGTGAGTCAGACAAAACCTTCCCTGAACAAATCCATGCTGACTATCAGTGATTAACCCATGTCTTTCTAAATGCAGAAATTAAATCATTGTTAAATTTTATCCTGCTTTCACGGGAAAACACCATTAATTAACCGATGATTTTTGTTGTGCATGTATAAAATAAGTACACACCCTGTACACTCAATGTACAGTTACATAAGACCACTGGATGTATCTTCACACTGTATGCACTATGCTTGTACCACCAGAGGGTGCAATTGGTGGAGACCTCGGGGTCACCTGCACACAACAGGTAACCAGGTATAAAAGGGAGCTCACAATACTGTACCCTCACTCAGGAGCTGCAATAAGTGGACTAAGGTCACCACAGTTCAAGTACAATACCTTACCTCGTGGAGTCATTACTAGCTTACAGACACAATAACTGGTGACGAGAATACGAATTTCCATGTGACACTGGCTAACCTTGGCACGTTTGAACAATTCGCCGATGGGGAAGATTGGAAGGCCTTTGTGGAAAGGCTCGAACACTTCTTTATTGCAAATGACATGGGGGGAGACGACGCGACCTCGCTGGCTGATAACTGCAGAGCTATCCTGCTCAGCAGTTGTGGGCCCACCGTCTATGGCCTTGTCAGGGACCTGCTAGTCCCAGAGAAGCCAATAACATATCTTGAGCTCGTAACGCTGGTACAGGAACAGCTCAAACTTAAAGAGAGCATCCTCACAGCCAGACACCGGTTCTCTCCCCACCGGTGGATCCGAAGGCCAAGAAATCGCAAAATATGCTGCAGACCTGAGACGATTGGCTGCACCATGTGATTTTAGTGATCACCTCACCGAACCACTAAGGGACATCTTTGTTATTGGAATCGGTCAAAAGGGCTTTCTCCACAGGCTGCTCTCTGCGGACACCACGGTCACCCTGCAGAAGTTCATGATCTCGGCCTGCGATTCCAAGTGGATGTCTCACCCCCAGGACTCTAAACCGGCAAGTACTGTGAACCGAAAGTTGCCTTTTAGAGGCAGGGCTGCTGCTAGCAGTCTCTCTCAGGGAAGAGAGAACAGAACCCCGAGTCCCACAATCCTGAGTCCGCCACATGGGGCCAACCGGCCAACCCCATGCTGGCGCTGTGGAGGAAATCACAGGGCCCACCAGTGCCGCTATAAAGACTATACTTGCAAAGGCTGTAACATGAAGGGCCACCTCCAGCGAATATGCAAGAGAAATCATACTCACCGAGTCGATCAAGAGTTGGCTGATCATCCGGAGTCCAGTGACGATGAGGTGTACGGAGTGTTAACCTGCACCACCGAGAGTTCCCCGGTGAAAATGGAAGTTGAAGTCAACTATGTTCCAGTCACGATGGAGGTGAACACAGGGGCGAGCCAGTCACTGATGAATCAGGCAGCCTTTGAGAAACTCTGGGACAATCCAATCGACGACCTAAAATGATCCCGATCGAAGTGAAACTGCTCACCTACACAAACGATACATCCCAGTCGTTGGCAGCGTGGATGTCCAGGTGTCCCATGGCGGCGAGATGCACAGGTTACCTTTGTGGATCATTGCTGGGGATGGTCCAAAGCTATTAGGAAGAAGGTGGATGAAAAAGATCAATTGGAGCTGGGAATAGCTCCAACCTCCAGCGATCGACATCCCTCATGGCCCCGAAGTTGGATCCAGCACAACACCTGAAAAACCAACCACCCAACTCGACTGTGAGGCGACGACACAGACCGCTCAACCCAACGGCGAGATGATCCAGCCCAAACAACCAGACCTCACCTTCCAGGCTCCAGTGGCAGGACTCCAGAGAAGAAAACTCACGCAGAAGGTTACTTCCTGCCATCCGTGGCAGAACCTGGGGAGAAAAGGATCACCGCAGCCTACCTCATGGAGAGAAAGAAGATGGCGTCTGAACCACGAGGTGAAGGGCCTGAAGTCAAGATGGCGGCAGCCAGACCACAAGGGAGCAACACGTGATGCCGAGCGGCGAACCGTATTGGGGTAAAGATTGAAAGACCCTCTTAAAGGAGACCGGCAACCCATCACAATTAAAGGGACAGTTCCACTCTTTATATAGCGATGATGGTGATACAAATGTAAAAGATGTAACTGACAATTTCAAGTTTGTAAATGTAACTAATCATGATAAGTCGGGCAATTGAGGTCAGAACCAATGTATTGTGAGAGTAAACGAAGTGATGACGTGCGATTTACATGTCTGCCGACAAAACCAAGGGCAACCTCCCGTCAGCACCCAGGTCCAGCGATCATGTAGCCTGCCCCTCCGGGATCAATGTGATACCCCAGGGAGTGTGGCCACACACAGAGGGAGCATACCAGCTGCAGGGCCAGTGATCAGCGGACGGCAAAGGCACCACGACCGGTACCCTGCCCCCGATCGGCTCTAACTCTGGCCACCAGGGCCAGTACTGGGAGCGAGCGGATATCACCCTCCTGCCCTCCCAACGGGACCTGGGATGACCAGGCTCCCACTATCGCTGAAGAGCAGCAGGGAGACACCGCAGCCCTCAAAGGAGGACAAGGAGGCCACACACTCCTGTGGCTCTGCCCCTAACTAGGCAACGGCAAAGGCTCTGTGACTCAGACAGGTGAGCGATCTGAGCCCACCCAGCTGGCAGGGGACACAGCTCCGTCATGAGACAATCTGGACGCAGTCTGGTTACTCTGGAACTAGTGTCCTCACCCACCTGCACCTGCACAACCCAGGGGAAAGACTGTGATACCACGTATGTACCTTACCTGTAAAATATACTTGTTCCACTACTGCAGAACCCAAACAGTGATGTAACTAATCCGATGTTTTTTTGTTATTTCTGTCTGTACAGGTCTGCACATGCAGGTGTTGAGCCATACACATGGTCTATGTATGGGGGGGGGAATGGATGTATGTAGCCATGGACACACATGGATCACACCCAGAACCCACTCAACCCCCACTGCAACCTCCAACCATCCACTGCTGAACATTTCCCAATGTCGTGGCAATAAGGACTTGGGGGTCCACAAGGAGAGAACCAAGCCAAAGCATCGACAAGGTGCAAGGGCTTTGGGCACTCAAGTCTCGGGCCAGAGCACACAATGCAAAGGCCAGTGGCACAAGACTTAGGGGAGAGTGATGTTGTGTCTGTATAATATAAGTATACTTCCTGTACACTCAATGTACAGTTACATAAGACTACTGGATGTACCTTCACACTGTATACACTATGCCTGTACCACCAGAGGATGCAACTGGTGGAGACCTCGGGATCACCGGTACACGACAGGTAACCAGGTATAAAACGGAGCTCACCATAATGTACCCTCACTCAGGAGCTGCAATAAATGGACTAAGGTCACCACAGTTCAAGTACAATACCTTGCCTCATGGAGTCATTACTTGAGTGCTTGCAGACACAATAGAAAGAGATTAAACATTAAATGGTAGGACATTGAGAATTGTAGAGGAAAAAAGCAACCTGGGAGTGCATGTCCACAGATCCCTTAAGGTAGCAGGCAAGGTGGATTAGCTGATTAAGAAGACATACAGAATGCTGGCCTTTATTAGCCGAGGCCTAGAATAAGAGAGCAGGTGGATTATGCTTGAATATAAAACACTGGTTAGGCCACAGCTGGAGTACTGCATGCAGTTCTCCTCACCACTTTACAGGAAGAAGACTGTGATTGCACTGGAGACTTACAGAGGAGATTTCGAGGATGTTATCGGGAGTGGAGAATCTTAGCTATGAGGACAGATTGGATAGGCTGGGGTTGTTTTTCTTGGAACAAAGTGGGCTGAGGGGAGGCATCATTGAAATGTATACAATTATGAAGGGCCTTGATATAGTGGATAGAATGGGCCCATTTCCCTTAGCAGAGGGGTCAACAACAATGGGGCATAAAGTTTAAGTCATTGGTATAAAGTGTAGGGGGGATTTGAGGGGAAATTTCTTCACGCAGAGGGTTGTGGGGGTCTGGAACTCACTGCCTGAAAGGGTGGGAGAGGCAGAAACTCTCACCACATTTAAAAAGTGCTTGGATGTGCACCTGAAGTGCCGTAACCTGCAGGGTTATGGACCAAGAGCTGGAAAGTGGGATTAGGCTGGAGAGCCTGTTATTGGCCGGCACGGTCACGATGGGCCGAAATGGCCTCCTTCCCTGCTGTAAACTTCTGATTATATAATTCGATGAAAAATTATCACCAAACGTGGGCTCGCACCTGTGAGCCTGAGATTTAGAATCTCATGATCTACTGACTGAGTTAGCTGGGCTTCTGCAAAATGCAACTTTTTGTCGTTGATTACAGCTCTGCCCCAGATGTTTAAACTTGCTGTCGAGGAACTGCCAGGATCTTCTTGAATGGTGGACGAGGCTTGAGGGGCCGAATGGCCTCCTCTGGCCCCTAATCCTTACATGCTTATGATCTTATGACATTTCACATGAGAACAAACTCGCCCCTGAGCATGCATGAGGAGAAAGCTCCAGAAAATAATCCCACCTGGTGAGCTTTCACGTGTGAGGCGAACGTGTTAACCGCTACACTGCGGAAGCATCTCCACTTTCAGCACCAGGTCAGACGGAAGTGTTAAGCGAGCAGGTGGACTGCAAAATCCCACTTTTTAGGCGTTGGTCGTGGTGTCAAACAATGAGTTTCACTTAATGATTAAAAACAGGAAGTGTCAGAAGTGTGATATGAACCCACACCTCCAGACGATACTGCGACCGAAACACAGAACCTTGGACCGCTCAGCCATCCTGACTATTTAGGGCAATATGTGGCCAACTGCAGGTTTATTTTGAACTTTTGTGTCCTGTCACATGAAATAAATGAGGGCAGCAGGAGTATCTCTGCCTGACACCGGGGAAACAGTGAGACAGACCTTGGAGCAAGGGTCTGGTTGTTGCCAAACAGCAAAGAAAATATTAATTCCCGAATTACCCTGAAAAACAGTGACCTCGATGTGATCTGGGGTCAGACGCACTACCGTTGCGCCACGAGGTCGATACAGCACATCGGAAATGTTTGACGATATGAAGGTTTCACAATACAAGGGGCTTTAAAATCCCCGCCCATTCCCACCGGGTGTCAGAAGCAGTGCTCACCTGCAAGTCCCCGTATGTTTTTTTGTTAAACTTTTGTGTTGCTTTCACGGGATTGCATCATTAATTAACCCGTCACCTTCTTTTGCACAATAATAGAAATGCTAACTGAGGCAGAGTCGAAAATTCAACCATTTTTTTCAGTGCTTTGCATAGAAAAATAAAAACATAGAAACATAGAAAACAGGTGCAGGATTAGGCCATTCGGCCCTTCGAGCCTGCACCACCATTCAATATGATCATGGTTGATCATGCACCTCAGTACTCCTGTCCTGCTTTCTCTCCATACCTTTGATACCTTTAGCCGTAATTGCCACATTTAACTCCCTTTTCAATATATCGAACGAACTGGCCTCAACAACTTTCTGTGGTAGAGAATTCCACAGGTTCAGAATTCTCTGAGTGAAGCAGTTTCTCCTCATCTCGGTCCTAAATGGCTTACCCCTTTTCCTTAGACTGTGACCCCTGGTTCTGGACTTCCCCAACATCGGGAACATACTTCCTGCATCGAACCTGTCCAATCCCGTCAGAATTTTATGTTTCCATGTAATCCCCTCTCATTCTTCTAAATTCCAGTGAATATAAGTCGAGTTGATCCAGTCTTTCTTTACATGTCAGTCCTGCCCTCCCAGGAATCAGTCTGGTGAACTTTCGCTGCACTCCCTCAATAGCAAGAACGTTCTTCCTCAGATTAGGAGACCAAAACTGTACACAATATTCCAGGTGTGGCCTCACCAAGGCCTGCGTCCGCGCACATACAGAGGCTGAACTCCAGGACATCGTCGACGTATTTACTGAGGCCTATGAAAGCATGGGCCTTACGTTAAACATCCGTAAGACAAAGGTCCTCCACCAGCCTGTCCTCACCGCACAGCACTACCCCCGAATCATCAAGATCCACGGCGCGGCCCTGGACACCATGGACCACTTCCCATATCTCGGGAGCCTCCTATCAACAAGAGCAGGCATCGACGACGAGATTCAACACGGCCTCCATGCGCAAGTGCAGCCTTCGGCCGCTTGAGGGAAAGAGTGTTTGAAGACCAGGCCCTCAAAACTGCCACCAAGCTCATCGTCTACAGGGCTGTAGTAATACCTGCCCTCCTGTAAGGCTCAGAGACATGGACCATGTACAGTAGACACCTCAAGTTGCTGAAGAAATATCACCAACGATGTCTCCGCAAGATCCAACAAATCCCCTGGGAGGACAGACGCACCAACATCAACGACCTTATTCAGGCTAACATCCCCAGCTTTGAAGCACTGACCACACTCGACCAGCTCCGCTGGGCAGGCCACATTGTCCTCATGCCAGACAAGAGACCCCTAAAGCAAGTGCTCTACTCGGAGCTCCGTCATGGCAAACGAGCCAAAGGTCGGCAGCAGAAACTCTACAAGGACACAATCAAAGCCTCCCTGATAAAGTGCAACATCCTCACTGACACTCAGGAGTCCCTGACCCAAGACCACCCTAAGTGGAGGAAGTGCATCCGAGAGGGCGCTGAGCACCTCGAGTCTCATCGTCGAGTGCATGCAGAAATCAAGTGTAGACAGCAGAAAGAGCGTTCGGCAAACCTGTCCCATCCATCCCTTCCCTCAACGACTATCTGTCCCACCTGTGATAGGATCTGTGGCTCTAGTATTGGACTGTTCAGCAACCAAAGAACTCATTTTCGGAGTGGAAGCAAGTCTTCCTCGATTCCGAGGGACTGCCTATGTAGATTCCAAAATTCGTGGAAACCCCCCAGTGTTTGGACTCACTGAAAAGGAAATTCGATTTGGGACGAGTAAACATAAAGTTTGGGATTCTAAAAAGCATATGGAAGAAATCTACAATTCTTAATCAAGTTTGGGATTTTAAAAGACATGTTTGGGCCTGTGGGGAAAAGCTGCAGTGACAGAGGGGTGGATTTAGAGTTTGGATATTGTAGCTCATCAGTTTGTCTGGGGGAGCTCTTTAACCATAGTCAGGCTCCCAGAAAACATTAGCATTTAAACAATCGACCACGGAAGAAACATTATCCACCTTACCCACAGGACCCAAATATCACATCCATATTCCAACACCTTTTCAACATGTATAGAAATATCTGGCTCAGCCCAGACTTCCCGAAGCCAAAGCAGTGCTATTACAATGGACAAGAGTTCATCAGTTCATAAAGAAGGAGTATCGCCATCCCAAAGTCTATCAACTCCAGATTAAAACATTTAATCAAGTCTCAGTTAGCTAGTCCGCCAAAACTTATACAAAGAAGACTACTTAAATCAATGGGCAGCAAAACTTAAACAGAAGAAACGTTAGATTTGGCACGAAGATTAAGCAGCCTCTCAGAGTATAACTGGGGGCCTATCGTACCAAGAGCAACCTATTTTTCTGACCATTACTTTGGAACAACTAGATCAAGATCGAGAGCACACGGCGAGATAACACAGGAAGAGACATCACGACATCGGAGAAAAGAACTTCAAAAAACCAATCAGAGGTACATCAATACCAACTGACTTGGTAACAGCCATCAACCGGACCACCGCGACCGACGGACCCAACCAGGAAAATCAACCACTAGAAAACCGGGGTCCACGCAAGTTTTCCATTCTACAATTTGTGCCTCGACTGTCCAGCAGGTAAAAATTACCGAATCAACTTAAAACCCTATTGATGACAAAGGATACCGGCTTCGGGACAGTCAGAATACTTCGTCACAGACAAGGCACCGGAAGGCTGGAAGGTAGATCACACCGTTTGTGGGTGAGCTGGTTGGCGGTGACATGTAAGTGTCTGCAGTGTGCGGGACCAGACTGCTTCCACGCATCCACAATGAATGTCCCACACTTTATTTGGGAAAAGTACAACTGAGAGTGGACAAGTTCCATCCCGGTCAGAGAAATCTGAAGCTTTAACTGTCTGATACCGTGGTTTGGGATTGTAAAGTCTGTAAGCATGCAATGCTTGTAGCGCCACACTGTGGATGTGGACGTATTGTGTACTGCAACTGTACAGTTAATCATTGAACAGAACAGGCTCTTTCCGGAGAGTTCCGAGAGAGCAGTCTGCATGTTAGGAAGCTGTGTGTGCTGTGTTCTGTGAAGATATCACAGGGATGTCTTGCAATATGTGCATCTATCAGTCTCTGTGGTGCAATGGATTAGTGCGTTCAGCTATTAACTGCAAGGTTGGTGGATCGGTCCCCATTCAGGGACAAAGCCTTTAATTGTTTTTACCTGAGGATTCGGTGCCGTGCACTTCCAGGTTGTCATTGTGCGTTTTGGCTGCACGAATATATTCCGCAACCATTGCCAGCTGTGCTGTTATCAAGTTATACCAACTGTTACTTGCATTTTCGCGTGGTTGTTCATTGTCTCGTCGCCAATTGATATGCTCATAATAAAGAACAATGAGTAAGTGTGACATTAGCTCCTTTAATAAGACTCCAGTGTGCTTATACATACCAATGGATGCTGGGAATCCTTGGGACTCCAACAGGTCGGCCCTCTGGTGGTGGTGTGATACAGGTGGCCAAAGGTTAAATACACAACACAAGGTGTGTACGGAAATCAACCATCAAAAGTCCTGTCATTAGCCACAGGGGTTTCCGGCAATTTTCTGATCGCAAAGCGCTTTCAGTCCTTGTCCTTAACATTGCAGATGTGGAAATTGGGGAGTTTAATGACTTTGAAAGGAGAACATTGTTGTTTGGTGCAGTTCCGGTCAGAGAAATGTTTGTGAAAGGAACGTTTTGCAGAGAGAGGGATTGAGCATTTCAGCTTGTTGCTGAACACTTCTCTCTGGGCACTGAGCTAAGCAGCAGTTTCCGTAGTGTAGCGGTTATCATGTTTGCCTCACACGCGAAAGGTCTCGGTTGCGAGCCTGGGCGGAAACATTACTTGTGAAACAAAAACTTGTCTGCAATAAAATTGAACAAAAGCTGTCAGGGTTACATTGTCGCATGAGCAATGAACATTTTAAAACTAATCTACTCAAATACAGAGTGTGTAAAATCAGATCGGGGATAAAACTTCATCAAGGGTTAAATTTTCACTTATTATTAAAGTTCAGTTATTGAAATTTCAATTGTCCCTGTTCGCATTTCTTTCATTCTGTGAAACAACACTATCGGTGTTGCCGCCCTTGTTTTTCACTGGAATGTTTCTACAAGATAACCCCTCATCCTTCTGAACTCCAACGAGTAAAGACCCAGTCTACTCAATAAATCATCATAAGGTAACCCCCTCATTTCTGGAATCAGCCTAGTGAATCGTCTCTGTACCCCTTCCAAAGCTAGTATATCCTTCCTGAAGTAAGGTGACCAAAACTGCACGCAGTACTCCAGGTGCGGCCTTACTAATACCTTATACAGTTGCAGCAAGATCTCCCTGCTTTTGTACTCCATCCCTCTCGCAATGAAGGCCAACATTCCATTTGCCTTCCTGATTACCTGCTGCACCTGCAAACTAACCTTTTGGGATTCATGCACAAGGACCCGCAGGTCCCTCTGCACCACAGCATGTTGTAATTTCTCCCCATTCAAATAATATTCCCTTTTACTGTTTTTTTTCCCCAAGGTGGATGACCTCACACTTTCCGACATTGTATTCCATCTGCCAAACCTTAGCCCATTCGCTTAACCGATCCAAATCTCTTTGCAGCCTCTCTGAGTCCTCTACACAACCCGCTTTCCCACTAATCTTAATGTCATCTGCAAATTTTGTTGCACTACACTCTGTCCCCTCTTCTAGGTCATCTATGTATATTGTAAACAGTTGTGGTCCCAGCACTGATCCCTGTGGCACACCACTAACCACTGATTTCCAAACGGAAAAGGACCCATTTATCCTGACTCTCTGCTTTCTGTTCGCCAGCCAATTCTCTATCCATGCTAATACATTTCCTCTGACTCCGCGTACCTTTATCTTCTGCAGTAACCTTTTGTGTGGCACGTTCTCGAATGCCTTTTGGAAATCTAAATACACCACATCCATCGGTACACCTCTATCCACCATGCTCGTTGTATCCTCAAAGAATTCCAGTAATTACATGGCCACTATGGTCAGATGTTCGACCCCAGAAAATGAACGACACTCAATACAGTTGCACAATGACAGATAGTCCCAGTAATACAGATTCAGTCCGGTCAGATATTGCAGTCTGCCCAGTGCCTCTCAGTTCTCACAACTCTATTTTGACAGCGAATCCCAGTAAGAAACAAACTTTAGAGAGCGTTGAGTGCCGAGGGCAGGTGCAAGTACACAAAGTGTTCCAACAACAGCAATAACTGCATCATTTGTGTGTCTGCAGAGTACAGAGTTACAGTTTCTGTTAAAGGAACGGCATAAATGAGCAGTGGGAATTTGGCTAATGTGGACTTCCGATTTATTGAAATTATGTCACTGCCCCTATCATTTAATGTTCATCACTACATTGTCAGATACAGAACAAGGCAAAATATGGATCACACACAGAGTTACACAACGTCAATGACTATAATCACTGACCAGGAAGAGCAGTGACTGCAAGGATCACTTAGAATATTTTATCAATGTTGGAAAATGTCGCAGGCATTGTCATGTATTCAACCAGCATTGTAACCCATGTATAAACTGACCTAAGTTGTACACCGTGAGAACACTGACCACTAGGTGGGAGACACTCCTAACCTGGACCTTCAGGTAGAAAAGGGGAAGCTCCACCCACCTTCATCACTTGAGTGTGAAGGAATAAAGGACAGGTCACAGACTGACCTTCTCTCAAGCATGGGCCTCGTGTGTATTTATACTGTGTAGTAAGGACGTATCAGGCATTTTCTGTGTTAAGCGATGCTGCGTCTTCATGCTTTAGGCAATCTCTCTGAATTAAACTCTGAAATATTACCGGAGCCTTTCAATTATATCCTGTGGGCTCCCCACTGGGACAGTCAAGATGCAACAGAGTTGAAATTAGTTTCAGTTGTTTGAACAAACACATTACGGCCGCTGATTTGAGTCCCTCATGACATAGAATATGTTTAAATGCAAAATTCCGAAATTGAAGCTAAACGTCCCAAAACTGGAAAATGTTGATCAGACTTATTATATAATGTAATTGGAAACGATGCTCTCTCTCTCCAATGGCCGTGTTCCTTCAAACACAATCAGACGCATTGTATTGATTGTATATTGTTCTGATGAATGTTTTGCACTCTTCTGTGTTAATTCAGTGATTACTTTCCAAATGTTAGCTGAGTCTCTCGGGTCTGCTCTACTTCACTGCGGTATGCGGCTGCCTTCTATAACTCTGGATATGTAATTCTCAATTAAAGTGCAGTGCTCATTTTACTGTCGAACACTCATTTGTTCTAAATTAGAGTCAGCAATGAGTAAGGATCCATTTTTCCACAGCACCTCAAACAAATACAGCATGTCAAATCAATTAATGAAACACCTCGAACTAATAAAATAACGTGCAATTTTCCCTCATATTATAAATCTTAAATGTACGGTTTCATTCTGGGTAATCTGCGATATACGCCTTCAAAGGCAATGGGAAAACATCGCCAGGGTGCAAAATAATTTGTTCTGGGCTCTGCATGTTTGTAATGTAGACAAATTTGCAGCTGATTCAAAGATATGGTGGGAAAGCAAGTTGTGAGGAGGACGCAAACAATCTGCAAAGCGATATAGATAGTGTCAGTGAGTGAGCAAAAAATTGGCAGCTGCATTATAATGTGGGAAATATGAGGTTATCCACTTTGGTCGGTAAAAAAAAAAATGGCTAATAATTACTTAAATGGGGAGAGATTACAAAATGCTGTCGAGCAGAGGGATCTGGGAGTCCTTTTACAGAAGAACATAAGAAATAGGAGCAGGAGTAGGCCATACGGCCCCTCGAGCCTGCTCCGTCATTCAATAAGATCATGGCTTATCCGATCATGGACTCAGCTCCACTTCACTGCCAGCTCCCCATAACCCCTTATCCCCTTATCATTTAAAAAGCTGTCAATTTCTCTCTTAAATTTATTCAATGTCCCAGCTTCCACAGCTCACTGAGGCAGGGAATTCCACAGTTTTACAACCCTCTGAGAGAAGAAATTTCTCCTCATCTCAGTTTTAAATGGGTGGCCCCTTATTCTAAGATCATGCTCTCTAGTTCTAGTCTCCCCATCAGTGGAAACATCCTCTCTGCATCCACCTTCTCAAGCCCCCTCATAATCTTACACGTTTCGATAAGATCACCTCTCATTCTTCTGAATTCCAATGAGTAGAGGCCCAACCTACTCAACCTTTCCTCATAAGTCAACCCCCTCATCTCCAGAATCAAACTAGTGAACCTTCTCTGAACTGCCTCCAAAGCAAGTATAGCCTTTCGTAAATATGGAAAACAAAACTGCATGCAGTATTCCAGGTGTGGCTTCACCAATACGTTATACAGCTGTCGCAGGACTTCCCTGCTTTTATACTCCATCCCCTTTGCAATAAAGGCCAAGATACCATTGGCCTTCCTGATCACAAAAAGTTAGCATGCAGATACAGCAAGTAATTAGGAAGGCAAATGGTTGAACAGGTTGGGATCTACCTATTGAAGATTAGCAGAGTGAGAGATGATATCTTTGAAAGGTGTAAGATTCTGAGGGGGCTAGACAGGGTAGATGCAGAGAGGATGTTTCCTCTCGTGGGGGAATCTAGAACTAGGGGACATAGTTTCAGAATAAGGGGTTGCCCATTTAAAATGGGGATGAGGAGGAATTTCTTCCCTCAGAGGGGCGTGAATCTTTGTATTTCTACCCCTGAGAGCTGTGAAGGCTCGGTCATTGAATATATTTAAGGTGGAGTTAGACAGATTTTTGAACGATATGGGAGTCAAGGGTTCGGAGGAGATGGTAGGGAAGTGGAGCTGAGGCCAAGATCAGATTAGCCATGATCTCACGGAATGGTGGAACAGGCTCGAGGGGCTAAATGGCCTCCTCCTGTTCCTCTGTCCCTCTGGGTAAGGTCTGGGAAACACACGGTGGTGATCTGTGGAAACTTCAACTAAATGGTGTTGTTTTAAAGGGGATGCAGAAACAGAGTGACCGAGAGATTTACACACAGCAATATTTGAAGGTGGGTAGACAAGTTGATATGGTTACTAAAAAAGAATACAGGGCCCTTGGCTTTATAACGTGAAATAGATTACACCGGTGAGGAACTTGCACCAAAGCTTTATAAATCCCTGCTTAGGCCTCAGTTGGATCCTGTTTATAGTTCTGGGCACCACAATTTAGGAAGGAAATCGAGGATTTGGAGAGAACATAAGAAATATATAAGAAACATTTTCTGTTGTTATTGAAAACACAAACACAGGTATTCATTGAAATCCAATCTGTAGGTGGCCACACACAGATTGAAGAGAGCCAGGGAGACCGACAGGATCAGGAAACATCGGGAAATGGACAAGAGATATTGACAAGGACTAAAACCGCTTTGAGACCAGACAATTGCAGGAACCCATGTGGTTAATGAAAGGGCTTTGGGTGGTTGATTTCCTGACACACTTGTAATGTGAGGAAAGATGTGCCCAAATCACCCCCACATGGACCTCAACTCTTTCAGAAGCAAGAGAGTGTGTAACCTGGGTCTATAACATAAAGTAATGGGGTCCTTAACGATTAAAGCCCATTATTAATTCTCTCACACACTTCAATTATGTTTATGAAATGAATTGATGGAAACTTCAAGAACTGAGCTTTAATGAGTTAAGGAACTTTAATCATTGATGAAGTTTTATCCCCTATCTGATTTTACACACACTGTATTTTAGGAGAGTGAGTTAAAATGCCCATCGCTCATGATACAAGGAACCTGGGGCTACTTTTAAAAAATGTATTCCACAGAAAAATATTCTCCAAAACAATGTTTCTGTCCGTGCTCAAACCGAGGATATTTCACATGTGTGGCGAACGTGATAACCGTTACACGACGGAAACCTCTGCTTACACCTCGAAAAAAAGCATCCTGCAGCGCTGCCTCACTTCCCAGCAGCAGATCAAAGCCGCAAACAAACCAATCGATTATTCCCACTTCCCCACCTCCACAGATACTGCCCGACCTGCTGAGTGTTTCCAGCATTTTCTGGGGTTGATGTGCGTCGCTTTCAATCTTTGAAATTTCACCAAGCAAAGAAACGGTCAATCGAACTGACCCTGTAAGCACTTTGTTCCCGTTTATTCACAGGAATATCTGCAGTCGGGAGCAGAAAAGGAATTAAAACCGAATACCGTCTTCGGGACAATCAGAATACTTCGTCACAGACAAGGCACCGGAAGGCTGGAAGGTAGATCACACCGGTTGTGGGAGAGCTGGTTGGCGGTGACATGGAAGTGTCTGCAGTGTGCGGGACCAGACTGCTTCCATACATCCACACTGAATGTCCACCCTTTATTTGGGAAAAGTACAACTGAGAGTGGACAAGTTCCATCCCGGTAGGAGCAATCTGAAGGTTTAACTGACTGACACCCTGGTTTTGAATGTCGTGCAGTGTGCACTTGCGTCAGTCTCTGTGACGCAATGGTTTAGCGCGTAGGGCTATTAACCTAAAAGTTGGTGGTTCGAGCCCACCCAGAAGCGAAGTTTTTAACTGTGTTTTCCCTGAGGATTCGGTGCTGTACGGTTCCAGTTTGTCATTGCGCGTTTTGACTGCACAAACATATTCCGCAAACATTACCAGCTGTGCTGTTATCCAGTGAGTTCCCACTCCAATATTTTTATGAGCATTCAGTTCAAGTGTAGAGTTTGAGTGTATACAGAACTGTACAGTGATATCAGAAAATTTTACAAGGTTGTGGGAAATTGTGTTTTGTTAATATTGAACCACGAATATGAATCAATCCATTTTTTCCAATATTTAATTGAGCAAGTTTTCAAAATGTTTCCACCCAATTTTGAACCAGGAACTTTTCGCGTGTGAGGCAAATGTGACAACCACTACACTACGGAAACACTGCATTTGAAGTAATGTTAGGAACATAACCAGAGCTTTAACCTACACAGCTGGACTATACTTCAGGAGCTGGTTTTACGAGAATAGAATGACGGTGCTATATTTAGGAAGGCTGTGAGTGTGGTAGGAATTGATCCAGTGTTTCCCAGACTTTACACATAGGAACAGGAGCTGGCTATTTAGCAGCGAGTGGTTAGGATCTGGAATGTACTGAAGGCAGACTCAATCTTATCTTTCAAACAGGAATGTTTGTGAAAGGAATTTTTTGCACAGAGGAATGCAGCATTTAATCTTCTGCCTTAACACTTCTTTCTGGGTGTCGGGGTCACATTTCCTTTCGATGTTATTCTTCCAGAATGTATATTTCATTTGCTGTTTCACAATAACCAGACCCTTGCTCTAAAGTCAGTCGCACTGTTTCCCCAGTCTCCTGTTGATGTTACCAGCAATGAACATTTTGAATCAGATCCCTAAAGCACAGTGTGTAAAATGGGACATGTTTTAACAATTAACGTGGGGCTCACATCCCTGAATCCAAGATTAAGATTCTCATGCTCGACCGATTGACCTCGCCGGGCTTCTGCCAAATGCACCTTTTTGTCGCTGATTGCAGCCAGGCGCCTGTTGGCTCCGCCCCTGATGTTTAAACTTGCTGTCGAGGAACTGACAGGATCCTCTTGAATGGTGGACCAGGCTCGAGGGGCCGAAAGGCCTACTCCGGCTCCGAGTCCTTACATGTTTATGATCTTATAACCTTTCACAGGAGAACAAACTCGCCCCTGAGCATGCATGAGGAGAAAGCTCCAGAAAATATTCCCACCCGGTGAGCTTTCGCTTGTAAGTGTAAAGTCCTGACCCTGCAGTACAGACTCAGACGAGGCACATGCTGAAGTCAAGGTCACTCTGGACCTGCACCTTTATTTCACAGCTCTCAAGTGCCACACTTGCCTGAGACCTGCCTTTAAATACCTGTGTGGAACAGGTATGCAGTGTCTCCTGCAAGTGCACCCCTGGTGGTAACGTATGCTTGTGGTTACAGGTCATATCTAGTTACAGTCATGTATAGCATGGTAAGATACAGTTATATACAGTAGTGTGAGATACATGACATTACCCTCCCCCTAGGTCTTATTGTCTTTATAGATTCAGACTCTCAAGTGGTCTACGCTCTCGCGTGGAGCGTCTTAGTTGTGGTTCAGTTGTTTGCCTTGGTGCCTGTTTTTCTTTCAGTGTGATTGCTGGTATCTCGCCTGGGCTGTCTGTTGAGACTGCCCTTTCCTCAGGTTGTTCCCTCTGTCTGTCCACCAGGTGTGGCGTGAGTTCCATACTGCAGTCTGCCTCTCGTCCTGCAGTATTGTTGGTGAATCTACTTTTTACTTGGTCTACATGCCTCCGACAGGTTTGGCGATTGTCCATTTGTACAACCAGTAGCCTGTTTCATTCCTTGCCTGTTACTGTCCCTGTACGTCATTTGGGACCCCTGCCATAGTTTAGCACAAGCACTTTGTCCCCTATCTCATTCCACCTACCCCTCAAATTTAGGTCATGGTACTCAGTTCGCTTCCGGCGATAGCCTCAACAATTCCATGCATGTCTCGGAGGATTAACGAGAGCCTGGTCTTTAAGGTTCATTTCATCAATAATTGCGCGGGGGGAACCCCAGTCAACGAATGTGGACGAGATCTGTATGCCTGCAGCAGTCGCGACAGGCGGCTCTGCAGAGTGGGACCTTGGATTCTGAGCATGCCTTGTTTAATGATCTGCACTGCTTGCTCCGCCTGGCCATTGGAGGCCGGCTTTAACGGTGCCGTCTTAACGTGATTTATGCCGTGGTCAACTATAAATTCTTGAAATTCTGCGCAAGTGAAGCACGGACCCTTATCACTGACCAATATGTCAGGAATTCCGTGCATTGCAAACATGGTTCTCAGGCTCTCCACAGTGGTGGAGATAGTGCTCGAGTTTAAAATGGTGAACTCTATCCATTTTGAAAATGCATTAACGTCTACGAGGAACATTTTGCCCATGAATGGGCCCGCATAGTCTACATGCACCCGCGACCACGGTTTTTGTGAGCCAGGGCCAGGGGCTTAGGGGGGCCTCCCTGGGGGCATTACTGAGTTGGGCACAAATGGTCCACCGACGGATGCAGAGCTCCAAGTCTGCGTCAATGCTCGGCCACCAGACGTGGGATCTGGCTATGGCCTTCATTAGGACGATCCCAGGGTGCTCGCGGTGGAGCTCCCGGACAAACGCCTCTCAGCCTCGCAAGGGCATAACTACTCGGCTCCCCACATCAGGCAGTCTGCCTGTAGTGATAGTTCATGCCTGCGCCTATGGAAAGGTTTGATCTCCTCGAGGCAGGCTTCGCGGGTCTCTGCCCTGTCACCAGTTAAAACGCATCTTTCGTCCAGGCTCTGATTTGGTGCGACATCATGGGCGAACCTGTGCATTCAAAGGCACTGATTGCCATTACCACCTCACAGTCCTGTTCGTCCGAACCTTCTGTGGTCGCCAGGGGTAGCCTGCTAAGCGCATCGACACAGTTGTCTGTGCCTGGTCTGTGCCTTATTTAGTAGTCGTAAGACAGTAGCATGAGTGCCCACTGCTGAATGCGTGCCGAGGCTTTGGCGTTTATTGCCTTGCACTCAGATAGCATGGACGTGAGGGGTTTGTGGTTGGTTTCTAACCCGAACTTGGCCACGAAAAGGTATTGGTGCATCTTTTTGACATCGTACACGCACGCGAGCTCCTCATTCTCAACCATACCGTACCCGCACGCCGCCCGCGAAAGTGACCTGGAGGCATAAGCAATAGGTTGCAATTTACCCGCATCATTGACATGCTGTAAAACGCACCCGACCCCGTACGCTGACGCATCACATGTAAGAACTAACTTTTTACCTGGGTCAAAAAAGGCTAAAACACTGTTGGAACATAGAAGATTGAGTTCTTTATTGAAGGCGCGTTCTTGGGCGTCCCCCCAAAACCAATCGCACCCCTTTCTGAGTAGCATGTGGAGAGGCTCCAGCAGCGTGCTCAAGTTCTGCATAAAGTTCCCAAAGTAATTGAATAGCCCGAGAAAGGCAGGCAGTTCCGAGATATTCCAGGGCCTGGGTGCCAGACGAATTGCTTCGGTTTTTGATTCTGTTGGGCCGATTCCATCAGCGGCAATCCTTCTGCCCAAAAATTCAACCTCAGGCGCGAGAAACAGACACTTGGATTTCTTAACTCTTAGGCCTACTCGATCCAATCGACTTAGTACTTCCTGCAAATTGCGGAGATGGGAGTCGGTGTCCCTGCCCGTGATGAGTATGTCATCTTGAAACACAACCGTCCCCAGGATGGACTTGAGCAGACTCTCCATGTTGCGCTGGAATATAGCAGCTGCCGACCTGATGCCGAATGGGCATCGATTGTACATAAAAAGGCCTCGATGTGTGTTGATGGTGGTGAGTAGCTGAGACTTTTCGGTCAGTTCTTGCGTCATATACGCAGATGTAAGATCTAGTTTCGAGAAAAGTTTTCCTCCAGCCAACGTGGCAAATAGGTCCTCTGCTCTGGGAAGCGGATATTGGTCCTGTAGGGAGACTCTGTTTATGGTAGACTTGTAATCCCCACAGATTTGTACGGATCCATCAGGCTTTATGACGGGGATGATGGGACTTGACCAGTCGCTAAATTCCACGGATGAGATAATGCCTTCCCGCAGGTCCAGTTCGTGTTCAATCTTTTCCCTCATCACATAAGGCACAGCTCTAGCCTTGTGATGGACCTGTCTGGCATCCTGTGTGATGTCGATTTTAACTTTAGCCCCTTTGAATGTACCCACACCTGGCTGAAAGAGATGTTCAAAACGACTTAGAATTGCAGAGTAGTGTGAGATACATGACAGTAAGGTGAACGTGTGAACGGCCACACTGCGGAAACATCTCCACCTTCAGCACCAGGTCAGACGGAGATGCTGAGCGAGCAGGTGAACTGCAGGATCCCACTTTTTAGGAGCTGATCGTTGTGCCAAGCAAATGAGTTTTGCTTAATGACTAAAAATAAAAGGTGCTAGAAGTGGCATTCAAACCACACTTTCAGATCAGACTGAACACAACAGCTTAGACCGCTCGGCTGTCCTGACTATCCAGTGTGGTGTATGGCCACCTGCAGGTTGATTTTGAACTTTTGTGTCTTGTCACAAGAAATAAAAGAGGGCAACAGGCGTTTCTATGCCAGACACCGGGGAAACAGTGAGACAGACCTTGGAGCAAGGGTCTGGTTATTGCCAAACAGCAAAGAAAATATTAATTCCGGATTACCAAAACGAGCAGTGACCTCAACGTGATTTGAACACACAACCTTCTGATCTGGACTCAGACGCGCTACCGTTGCGCCACAAGGTCTACACAGGGAGTTTGAGATGTTCGTCTATATGAAGATTCCGCAATACAAGGGGCTTTAAAATCCCTGCCCATTCCCACCAGGTATCAGAAGAAGCGCTCACCTGCCAGTCACCGTATGTTTTTTGTCTAACTTTTGTGTTGTTTTCACGGGAAAGCATCATTAATTAACCCGTCATCTTCTTTTGTACAATGAAAGAAATGCTGACTGAGGGACAGTCGATACTTCAATCATTTGTTCTGTGCTTTGCATGTTAAGTGTTCAACCATATCCCATTTTACACACTGTGTTTTAGGAGTCTGGTTCAAAATCCTCATCACTGGCGACACCAGGAATCTGGTGCAACTTTTGTCAAATTTAACAGCACCGGTTATTCCGACACGCCAAAGTTCCCTGGTGGATCCATTTTCTCTCGCTAAAAGTTATCTATTTATTGGTGAAATAAAGAGCAATTAAGGAATAAGGGAGCCCTTTTGCGAGGAGAATAAATAGCAAATAAAAACAGCAATTGCTGGAAATCTCAGCAGATCAGTTAGCATTTGCCAGGAGACAAGACTCGCCTCCGATTGTTCCCCGATAGGAAATTTCAACACAATGTTCTCGCCCGGTGTCAAACCGGTGACCTTGCATGTGTAAAGCAAACGTGATAACCGCGACACGAGGGAAACCTCTGGCACAGTGACCTCAACAGACGGGAGCTAACCAGTGAGCTCCCTCTGTGCTGATCACCACTGATTTTTAATGTGGAAGCAAGTCATCCTCGACTCCGGGATTACCTAAGAAGAGAGGAGGATCAGGAATGTGTTGGCTCAACTGAAACAACTTCTGTCCCACACTGAAAGTTCCAATCCTTCTCCTCTGCTGCCCTTTACAGAAATATCACGTGTTCACTTCCACATCCTCACAGTGGGGCCACAGAGGCTCCTACCATCTCCCAGCGATCAGCGAGCTCGCCCAGTTTGTAAAATTAAACTCGGGACATGTGTCCAGCAAAGGGCAGGAGAAGCGGGAGAGTGTGTAAGCTCATTCTGTAACAGATAGTAGTGGGGTTATTAACGGCGATTACAACAATCATTAATCCTCTCACACACCTCAATTATGTTTCTGCGATGAACTGATTGTGAATGGAAAGGGTTAATGCTCGGGATCTTAACCACTCAACCAGGGAACAGCTTTGATAATTTGTATCAATATAAAAATATATATTTCGATATGAACCTGTATGTCAACGGCAAGCTGTCTAGACCTCATGGCACAACGGTCGTGAATCTAACTTTGAGTGAGAGAAATTGTTCCACAGTGACACCCATTTCATCTTTTATTCCCTTTTAAACACTAGAAACTGAGACAGGGGGAAAAATAGAGAAATAAAAGCACAGTGATACAGACAAGAGGAAGAGAGAAGGGGAAATACTGTCCCCACCCAGAACTAATGCAGAAACCCCTCTGCTGGACTCGGGGTGGCCACCCACAGTCTGGATACACTAACGTCCCAACAGCTCATTGACTGTCGGAGTGGGATCGTGTGGCGCTTCAGAAGACAGGTCGAAAAAGCAAAGTCACTGATTCAGTCTCACGTGCTTCTCTAATCAAGACGAGCCACACACAAAAACTTGCTTTTATAATGGCTATACATTACCGTTATGATTGTCAAGCAGTTGGTTGATTGATCTAAAGGTGTGACTTTAGATGAGTGGAAGTTAAATGAAATTTGTGAGAAGTCCTGGGTTCCAATCCTGGACGAGTCCATTATTTTGCCGGCGAGTTTTGAAATTGCAAATAAATTTTGCAAAGGAAGACTTGCATTTCTGCAGTGCCTTTCAGGAACTCATGACGCCCCAAAGCGCTTTACAGCCGTTGAGTTATGTTTGAAGTGTTGTAGTGTGGGGAAAGATGTGCCAAAATCACCCCACACGAACCTCAACTCTTTACAAAGGAGTTTGGTGCAAATAATCAGGTGCCTCAGGGACTTGGACATTCTTTGAATGAGTTCTGCTTGTACCTGCATTGAAGCTTGAAACAGCAACTGGGCTTCCATCTCACGTGAGCAGCGTGTAGCGGTTAGCGAGTAGGTGACGAGGTTTGGGGTTGATGTGCGTCACTTTCAATCTTTGAAATTTCACCAAGCAAAGAAATGGTGAATCCAACTGTCCCTGCAAGCATTTAGTTCCCGTTTAATCACAGGAATATCCGCAGTCAGGAGCTGAAAAGGAATTAAAACCTAATACCGGCTTCGGGACAATCAGAATACTTTGTCACAGACAAGGCACCGGAAGGCTGGAAGGTAGATCACACCGGTTGTGGGAGAGCTGGTTGGCGGTGACATGGAAGTGTCTGCAGTGTGTGGGACCAGACTGCTTCCACGCATCCACAATGAATGTCCCACCCTTTATTTGGGAAAAGTGCAACTGAGAGTGGACAAGTTCCATCCCGGTTGGAGCAATCTGAAGCTTTAACTGACGGACGCCCTGGTTTGGGATGTCTTGCAGTATACACTTGTGTCAGTCTCTGTGGCGCAATGGGTTAGCGTGTTCGGTTATTAACCAAAAAGTTGGTGGTTTAAGCCCTCTCAGGGACTTCAACTGTTTTCCCCGAGAATACTGTGCCGCACAGTTCCAGGTTGTCATTGTGTGCTTCGGTGTCACGAATATATTCTGCAAACATTGCCAGCTGTGCTGTTATCCAGTGAGTTCCCACTCCAATACTTACATGAGCATTCAGTTCAAGTGTCGAGTTTGAGTGTATACAGAACTGAACATAGATATCAGAAAATTTAACAAGGCTGTGGGACATTGTGTTTTGTTAATATTGAAACATTAATATGAATAAATCCATTTTTTCTAATATTTAATTAAACGGGTTTTCAAAATGTTTCCGCCCAGTTTCGAACCAAAGATCATTCGCGGGTGAAGAAAATGTGACAACCACTACACCACGGAAACACTGCAATTGAAGTGATGTTAGGAACATAACCAGAGCTTTCACCGACACAGCTGGCCGACACTTCAGGAGCTAGTTTTACGAGAATAGAGTGATGGTGCTATATTTAGGAAGTCTGTGAGTGTGGCAGGAATTGATCTCGTGTTTCCCAGACTTTACACATAGGAACAGGAGATGACCATTTAGCAGCAAGTTGTTAGGATCTGGAATGCACGGCTTGAAAGGGTGGTTGAGGCAGACTCAATCTTATCTTTCAAACGGGAGTTGGATAAGTGTCTGAAGGAAAAACAATTGCAAGGCTACGTTAAAAGGGCGGGGGAGTGGGACTCGCTGAGAGTCGGCACTGGCTCGATGGGCCGAATGGCCTTCCGTGCTGTAACCATTCCATGATTCTATAAGTTAGCGGCACATTTCATAGTGTGGGTGGAAGCAGAACATTGCAAAGGGACATGGACTGAGTCGGCAAAACTAGAGGCATCTGATTCAGGAGATTCTGGTGAAGCAGAAATTCGGGAGTTTAATGACTTTGAAACGAAGATTTTTGTTTTGTGCAGCTTCGGTCAGAGAAATGTTTGTGAAAGTAATTTTTTGCAGAAAGGGATGCAGCATTTCATCTTCTGTCTTAACACTTCTTTCTGGGTGTCGGGTCTCATTTCCTTTCGATGTTATTCTTCCAGAATGTATATTTTCTTTGGTGTTTCACAATAACCAGACCCTTGCTCTAAAGTCAGTCTCACTGTTTCCCCAGTCTCCTGTTGATGTTACCAGCAATGAACATTTTGAACCAGACCCCAAAAGCAGTGTGTAAAATGGTTTATGGTTTAAGAGTTAACTTGCAGAGCATGGGTAAATTATCCAATTATGGAATCTCCTTCAGTTAGAATTTCTTTATTTGTGCAAAAGAAGATAATCGGTTAATTAACGATGTATTCCCGTGAAAGCAACATAAATTGTAGTTAAAAAGTAATCAACAAACTTGGTGTTCGAACCCGAGAATCTGCGATTAGAAATCTCACGCTGTATCAACTGAGCTCGCTGTGCTTCTGCTAAAGCAAACGTTTTTGTCGCTGATTGCAGCCAGGCGCCTGTTGGCTCCGCCCCAGATGTTTAAACTTAATGTCGAAGAACTGCCAGGATCTTCTTGAATGGTGGACCAGGCTCGAGGGGCCGAATGGCCTACTCCAGCTCCTAATCCTGACATGTTTATGATCATATGACCTTTCACAGGAGAACAATCTCGCCCTGAGCATGCATGAGGAGAAAGTTCCAGAAAATATTCCCACCCGATGAGCTTTCACGTGTGAGGCGAACGTGTTAACCGCTGCAATGCGGAAACATCTCCACTTTCAGCACCCGGTCAGACGGAAATATTAAGCGAGCAGGTGAACTGCAGAATGCCACTTTTAAGGAGCTGGTCGTGGTGCCAATCAAATCAGTTTTGCTTAATGACTAAAAATAAGAAAAGGGATTTGAAACCGCGCTTTAAGAGCAGACTGCTAACTGAACGCAGCAACTTCGACGGCTCGGCCATCCAGACTGTAAGTTCATTTAAATTTTGAACTTTTGTGTCTTGTTACATGAAGTAAATGAAGGCATCTGTCATATCTGTGCCTGACAGCGGGGAAACAGTGAGAAAAACATTGGAGCAAGTGTCAGGTTATAGCCAAACAGCAAAGAAGTTCGCAACTTTTGAAGAACAATGATCCCGACATGATTTGAATACACAGCCTTCTGATCGGGAGTCAGACACACTACCGTTGCACCACAAGGTCTACAGTGCAAATTTTCCATGTTTGGAAACAAGAAGGTTCCTGAAACACAGTTTCATTTACCCTGCATTGGTGCAATGAAAGGGCTTTAAAATCCCCGGCCACTCCCAGCGTGGGTCAGACAGCATCAGAAGCAGTGCCCACCTGTCACTCACCCTCTCACGCCCGCTTTCATCACCTGCTGCGCGCAGACTGCAGCAAATCCAGTTCATCATCATCATAGGCAGTCCCTCAAAGAGAGGATGACTTGCTTCCTCGCCAAAAAAGGATGAGTTCACAGGTGTTTCAATATTCCAGGTCCTGAAATGTATGTTGAAGGGTGGAAGATGCCTGTGCGTGGATTTTTTTAACGTGTGATGGCCGTTGCACCCCAGCCATCACACGGGCTTGACAGAGCGAGGTATTCGTCCAGTGGCAAGGGTTAAACAAGACGACTGGAGAACAGCTCTGCTGCACGGACCCAGTGTGCACACATATCGCAGTGTGGGCTGGCCCGTGCTGCCCCTGGGCCCCTGGCCCTGAACTCATGCCTCCCCTGGGCCCCGATCACATCCCTCCACAGTCTCTCGCCGCTCCTTCGCCCCGATCTCGCCGCTCCTGCTGTATCTGCCCACGCTCCAATCACTGACCTGGACCTTGATGACATCACACTTCGCTGCCGCCGCCCTCCTGCACCAGCTCGCGCTGCTCCCTGGAGTCGTCTCCCGGGAACTCCAAGCTGCTCCCAGGGCCGCTCACTGTTCCTTTTATGTCCCCGACCTGCCGCTGGTGTTCTCCCGTTAGTGTATCCAGGCTGCGGGTGGCCACTCCGAGCGCAGCAGAGGGGTTTCTGCATTAGTTCTGGGTGGGGACAGTATCTTTCCCCTTCTCTCTTCCTCTTGTCTCGATCCCTGTGCTTTTATTTCTCTATTTATTCCCCCTGTCTCAGTTTCTAGCGTTTAAAAGGGAACAAAAGATGAAATGGGTTTCATTGTGCAACAACTTACTTCACTCAAAGTTAGATGCACTGCTGTTCGCCATGAGGTCAAAGTAGCTAGCCGTTGATATTCAGGTTCTTATATAAATATATATAAATATATCAACATCTATCATAACTGTTCCCTGGTGGTCGAGGGGTTAAGATCTGCCGCACTGACGTGGTAACGATACTCGATCAATTCATCGCATAAAAATAATTGAGGTCTGTGAGACGATTAATAATTGCTGTAAGCACCATGAATACCAATACTTTCTGCGATAGCCCGAGCTTACAGACGATCTGGCTTCTCCTGCCCTTTGCCGGGCACGTGTTCCGGGTTTAATTTTACAAAATGGGTGAGTTCACTGATCGCGGGGAGACGGTAGGCGCCTCTGTGGCCCCACTGTGAGGATGTGGAAGTGAACACGGTGGCTGGGTGATCCGTGACATTTCTGTAAAGGGCAGTGGAGGAGAAGGATTGAGAACTTGCAGTGTGGAACTGAAGTTGTTTCAGGTGAGCCTCCTCATTCCCGATCAGCACAGAGGGAGCTCACTGGTCAGCTCCCCTCTGTTGGGGCTGTTGTACCAGTGGTTTCTGTAGTGTAGTGGTTATCATGTTTGCTTTACACGCAAAAAGTCCCTGGTTCGATCCCAGGCAGAAACATTTTGTTTAAACTTGCCAAATGGGAACAATCGGAGGCGAGTTTCGTCTCCTGGCAAATGCTGCCTGATTTGCTGAGATTTGCAGAATTTGCTGTTTTTATTTGCTATTTATTCTCCTGGCAAAAGGGCTCCCTTATTCCTGAATTGCTCTTTATTTAACCAATAAATAGATAACTTTCAGTGAGAGAAAATGGATCCACCGGGACCTTTTGCGTGTGAGGCCAACATGATATCCGCTACACTGCAGCCCATCAAAGGGCGAGAAACCACTGGATATAAAGGATGAGCTCACAAATATCAGGGGCAGTGCAGTCTGGTCAACGTCAAACCCTCCCTTCTTATTCAGCAGAGGCATGAACGGGAGTCAGACGCCACAAAGTCGCCATTAAAGACAAAAATTCAAATAACACTTCCAAATCTTTTCACTGTAAAATTCTTTCACGTTATTTGAAATCCTACGATGTTGAATCTGAAAATGAGCACCGTGGGATTTTATCTTCACAACTGATTCTATTATCTGTGCATGGTCGGATTAACCGGTGCTGTTAAATTTGACAAAAGTTGCCCCAGATTCCCGGTGTCATCAGCAATGAAGATTTTGAAACAATCCCCGACAAAAATTGTGTAAAATGGGATCTGGTTTAACAGTTAACATGCAAAACACAGAAGAAATGATTGAAGTATCGACTGTCCCTCAGTCAGCATTTCTTTCATTGTGCAAAAGATGACATTGGGTTAAGTAATGATGCTTTCCCGTGAAATAAAAACAAAAGCTCTACAAAAAAACGGACGGTGACTGGCAAGTGAGCGCTGCTTCTGACTCCGAGTGGGAATGGGCGGGGATTTTAAAGCCCTTATCTTGAGGAACGTTCATATCGATAAACATCTCATATTCGTTGTGTAGAGCTCGTGGTGCAATGGTAACGCATCTCACTCGAGATGAGGACACTGCTATCGAAATCATGTCAGGGTTCCTGACCTTTGGGATAATTCCGGAATCAATATTTTCTTCACTGTGTCTTAATAACCAGACCCTTGCTCCAAGGTCTGTCTCACTGATTCCCCGGTGTCAGGCAGAGATACGCCTGCTGCCCTCATTTATTTCATGTGACAGGACACAAAAGTTCAAAATCAACCTGCAAGGGGCCAAACACAGCCGCACTTAGTCAGGATGGCTGAGCAGTCGAAGGTGCTGTGTTTGGATTGCAATTGCATATGGAGGAGTGGGTTCAAATCCAATGTCTGACACTTTCTGCTTTTAATCATTGAGCGAAACTCATTGTTTGGCACCTCGACCAACTCTTTAAAAGTGGCATTCAGCAATTCACCTGCTCGCTTAACATTTCCGTCTGACTTGGTGCTGAAAGTGGAGATGTTTCCGCAGTGTAGCGGTTAACACGTTCGCCTCACAAGCGAAAGCTCACCGGGCGGGAATATTTTCTGGAGCTTTCTCCTCATGCATGCTCAGGGGCGAGTTTGTTCTCCTGTGAAAAGTCATGAGATGATAAACATGTAAGGATTAGGGGCCGGAGTAGGCCATTCGGACCCTCGAGCCTGGTCCACCATTCAAGAAGATTCTGGCAGTTCCTCGACAGCAAGTTTAAACATCTGGGGCGGAGCCAACAGGCGCCTGGCTACAATCAACGACAAAAACCCGCATGTGGCAGAAGCCCCGCTCGATCAATTGGGAGAGCATGAAACTCTTAATCTTAGGGTCGCGGGTTCGAGCCCCGCGTTGGGGCTTTTTGTTAAATGTTATCCTGCATTCACCGGAAAACATCATTAATTAACCGATGATCTTCATTTGCATAATTAAAGAAATGCTTACTGAATGAGAGTCAATAATTTAATAATTTGGGACAAACAAGTGAAAGACACCTGGTGCTGGTGGGCAGTTTTGTTGCCTTTGTCATTGATGCTTGATCTGCAAGTCTCGTTATCAAATCGTGTGCTCAACCGTCAGTTACCTGTTACAAATCAGCGGAGGAGAAACTAGTTTGTTGCTGCCTTTGCCTGCACAATGAGTGCTGAGATTATCTGTGCAATATGCAGTCTGCAGGATGAATAAAAGCAACGCTTTTTGAAATGCAGGCACTGCATGTTTTGCAATCAATAAAAAGTTGCATTTTCTTTTCATTCCAAGCATTTTACATTAATGCATTGCAATGCCAACACACTTTTTACCTGGCAGGACTGAAGTACAAGCTGTGATGAACAGTATGAAACAGAAACAGCTACTTGAGAACCCATAGCCTCGACAGTATCTGTGTGAATTGCTCTGCATCGATAATTAGCAGAGCGTAAAGTGGGGAAACTGACGGTGTGGATGAGAAAAGGCCGAGCCAAAGAGTAATATTGGAGATGATCTTGTTTTTGAAAAATGTTTCAAAGAATTTGGCATCGTTGGTTCCATGGTGTAATGGTGAGCATTCTGGACATGAATCCAGCGATCTGAGTTTAAATCTCGGTGGAAACTGAATGCTTGCTAAAAATCTGGGACAAACAAGTGAGAAACACCTGGTGCTGGTGGGCAGTTTTGTTGCTTTGTCATTGATGCTTGATCTACAAGTCTCGTTGTCAAATCCTGTGCTCTGTGTTAGCACAGTCCCGCATTGCTGAACTCTTTGCTTCAGCATGCAGTCTGAAGTTTGGATTAAATAACAGGAAGATTGAAGTTTGGATGGTAAAGAGACTGTTAGACAATGTGGTGCCTTCAGCCAGTGAGATGAGTAACTGGTCATTGTCTGGATGTTAAATATTTGAGTACCTTGTTACGGTGGGAATAATGGAAACTCAGGACTAAACGATTTGATGATGTCTGTATGTTCAGTATTTGAGTGTCACCTTGTTACTATTTAATGACATCTGCAGGTTAAACAAGCAACATTAAGTCTGTCTGTTAAAAGATTCAGAAAGCAGTTAGTCAGGATTGATTAAATGGAAAGAATAAGAGTTCAAAGGCTTTTTCAGTATAAAGATGAGACTTTTATGGACTGTAGAGACACAGACAGCAGAGACACTGGACATTCGGAAGGTGTGTGTCTCAGGCAGCCACGGAAATCGAAGCAAGCTGCCTTTGTGAAGTGTTCTTAGTAACTTTCGCACTTGGTTTGTTTAGTATGAATGTTTAAATAAAAGTCCCGATCCTGCCTTTACTACAACGGAGTGTGTGCGGGTAATTCGACGTTAAAAGCAACGAAGCGAAAAGAGCAAGACAGCCGTTTACAACATTTTGGTGATCACGACGTGATTTTCAAAATTTCGTTGGCTTATTTGAAGCCCCCGACATGAAGTAGAAAGTTGGCTGAGTTGTTGGAAGAAGGGTTTCCCACACATCAGTTCGAGGGGTAAGCATTCTCTTAGTTGTCGTGATTAAAGGGATCTTCAGTTAGTAATGGGAGGCTCAGGGGATATTTCAGTTGAGCTCCAGCCATTTCTTAATGAGTGGATTGAGTCGAAAGGGCGAACTTATGGGATAAGACAGGAAACAATGACAGGAGGAGTGAGAGAGACACGGCAGTCCTTAGTGAAGAGTGTCCAGTTAAAAAAGATTAAAGTGTTTGGGTTAAAAAGTGATAAAAAGAGAAAAGCGTTAGTGTTGCAGTGTCTCATGCTGGGGATTCAAACGTTAGGAGAAGAGGCTGAGGCTCGAGATAGGGAAGTCTCAGAACTCAGAGAGCAGCTAACAGCAGTGAGTAAAGAAGTAGAGAATTGGTGATTTCAGGCACTCGGGGCAGCCAGGACTGTTGTGACACTGGATCATCATCTTGCTGATGAACAGAAGCGTAATCAAGATCTAGAGAAAGGAATATCTAAGCTGCAGCAGATGGTGGTATTCGGTTGCCCACGGAGACAGCAATCGATAAAGCTGGGTGGTATTCGGAGGATTTCCTGGGTCTGAGAGTTGAAAATGGGATTAAAGGACAGGGAGAATGGCTACGGTTCCCTTCCACAGCTCCTTTGTCTTCTCTGACTTCGGAGCCTCGAACCCTTGTGGTTCACGTGGCAAAGTTAGGATCGGAGGCGGAGTACTTAAATGCCTCTTCGGTTACTCAGGCGCTTAACACCCCACAACATTACACACGACCTTCCGGTAATGTGGAGAGTGGGGGAAACACGCTCGAGCGGACAAGGCGAGAGCAGGATCATGATTCCTCTACTCCCTGTGGAGCTCGTGAAGGGAACACGACCTTAAGTGGTTTTGGGGATACCTGGTATGAGCGAGGAGGGGTCAAGTTACAGGACATGAGAGCTATCCTTCGTGAAGTGGGACCCGCACATCTTTAGGATCTTAATAAGTTTGCCCAGTGGTGGTGTAATATTCTGGGATGGTGGCAGTCAGGGAACATATCAGAGAAACCGAGGGTTCACATGGTTCTGTGAGGTTTAGGGAATCACCGGGGAAAGGTAGTAGGTTTTGAAACAACTTCCAGGTCTCATGCTTGGTAGAATAATAGCTGCAATCTTTGTTACTCACTCAGGGCCACAGTTAATAAAGCGGCTTGCATTATTACCAGGGGAAGGACCCAGGGAAGCTGGGGAACGTATATTCCAGTTGTGTAAAAGTTTGGGAAGTAATTGGATTGATATCAGTCATTACGGGGATGGTACACATAGAGAGATCATTTTGACTCTCCTATCCCCGTCAGTAGTTCTGGAAGTAGATGCCTGGGGTGGGAATGATCGTTTTGATAAATGGTTGGCAAGGGTAGAAAGCTTGTATCAGGGAGCTGCAGGAATTTCAGTCATGGAAGTGAGACAGGGGTTACAGCGATGGAAGGCAGAAGGGCCTGAGAGGATGAATCCCGCGAGGAGTCACATAAAAGGAGCAGGACAAGGTGGTGGCCGTCAGTTGATAGAGGACAGGGATAGACTGGCTAAAGAATTAGAAAAGTGAAAAGAAAAGTTGAAGAATCAGGAAAGAGAAGCTGGAGACACAGACAGGAATGATACCTCGGTTTAGTTGCTGAGGTCGGGGGTAGATTCCGCAGGTGAGGGAGGATCCCTATAGGGATGCCGAGCCTCAACCACACATGTCGTTCCTTTAGGACCCTTACTTCAGGATAGGGGTGGCCATACCCTTATCGAGGCTTGTGTGGAAGGGCAGCGGGAAATGGACACAGGGTCAGCCGGACAAATGAAGGTGCTCCTGGAGGAAGGGGATTCCCCTCTTCAGAGACAGTTCCCCAACACCCCAGATACACGAGGAGCAGTTACCGAACAGTCAGAGATGAAAGCAGTGGGAGAAGCTTGTTCAGAAACACTTAAAGTTTCTGCAGGAATGGGCTGTCTCAGAACTGATGAGATGTTCAGTGAAAAGCTCAAATTTGGGAGTTACAAACATGATCTTTAAGGATGCGAAATAGAAGTTGGATTGTTGCAAATGTCGAGAGAGTGAATTACAGCAGTTCCGAAGGGTGAACTGAGAGAAGGACTGGGTCTCACGACTGACTATTCAGCATTTCCGTCATCCTTCTCCCACAAAGCAGAGGAAATTGTTAAAACCTGGGCAGAGGGTAATAGACTTAGTCGAAGACACCGATTGTAAGTTTACATTTCTGAATGTAAACAGCATGGAATTCAGTTGGAAACATCAAAAATTGAAAATTGACTTTTAAGTAAAAATGGCTATGGTGATCACAGACCAACGGACTTTAAAATGGCATCCTGAGAATCTGAATCTACAACAACCCTACTTTGACCCTAAGCGTGCTGCTATTTGGAAGAAGGAAATACGGAAATTGAATACAACATTTCAACAGCTACAGATTTGAATCAAGCAATCGTTGTGGACATTAACCATCAAACTGCGGAAATCGAGAATGTACACACAACTTTGGACCAGTTTGGACATGTAAGCTGGTGGGAGTCATTGTTGGGATGGAGCCCGACGGCAACAGGCGTGATGAACACAATGATACACCCTGTCCTTATGCTGGTGCTGGTTCAGCTGGTCGTGCTGGTCATTTTGATTTACTGCGGATGGCGTGATGGAAAACAAGGACTACAACTGGACAATGCTGTTGAACGAGCTCGAGCCACCATGCAAATGTATGTTACCCAGATAAGACCTGCAGAGAGGCGAGGAGAAGAAGTGGGGGAATGTGGGAGCATTGCTGAACTCTTTGCTTCAGCACGCAGTCTGAAGTTTGGATTAAAAAACAGGAAGATTGAAGTTTGGATGGAAAGAGACTGTTAGACAATGTGGTGCCTTCAGCCAGTGAGATGAGTAACTGGTCATTGTCTGTATGTTAAATATTTGATTGTACCTTTGTTACTATTTAATGACATCTGCAGGTTAAACAAGCAATATTAAGTCTGTGTGTTAAACAATTCACAAAGCCGTTTGCTGTGATTGTCTAAATGTAAAGAAATAAGAGTATAAAGATGAGACTCACACACGCAGACACCAGAGACACTGGACATTCGGAAGGTGTGTGTCTCAAGCAGCCACGGAAATCGAAGCAAGCTGCCTTTGTGAAGTGTTCTCAGTAACTTTCATACTTGGTTTGTTTGGTATGAATGTTTAAATAAAAGACCCGATCCTGCCTTTACTACAACGGAATGTGTGCGGGTAATTCGAGTTTAAAAGCAACGAAGCAAAAAGAGCAAGACAGCCGTTTACAACATTTTGTAACAGGTAACTGATGGTTGAGCACACGATTTGATAACTAGACTTGTAGATCAAGCATCAATGACAAAGGCAACAAAACTGCCCACCAGCACCAGGTGTCTTTCACTTGTTTGTCCCAAATTTTCAGCAGCTGGGACAACAAGGAATCAGGTTCCACCGAGATTTGAACTCAGATCACAGAGTGTTCACCATTACACTATAGAACCAACCATGGTAAAATATTTGAAACAATTCTCAAAAACAACAAAATCATCTCCAACAGTACACTTTGGCTCGGCCTTTTCTCATCCACACCATCAGTTTCCTCTCTTTGCTCTCTGCTAATTATCGATGCAGAACAATTCACACAGATGCATCGAGGCTATGGTTTTACAAGTAGCTGTTTCTGTTTCACACTGTTCATCACAGCTTGTACTTCAGTCTTGCCAGGTAAAAAGTGCGTTGGCATTGCAATGTATTGATATAAAATGCTTGGCATGGAAAGAAAATGCAAAGTTTTGTCCAGTTAGCGAGTAGGTGACGAGGTTTGGGGTTGATGTGCGTCGCTTTCAATCTTTGAAATTTCACCAAGCAAAGAAACGGAGAATTGAACTGTCCCTGTTAGCATTGTGTTTGCGTTTAATCACAGCAATATCCGCAGTCAGGACCTGAAAAGGAATTAATACCTAATACCGGCTTCGGGACTATCAGAATACTTCGTCACAGACAAGGCACCGGAAGGCTGGAAGGTAGATCACACCGGTTGTGGGAGAGCTGGTTGGTGGTGACATGGAAGTGTCTGCAGTGTGTGGGACCACACTGCTTCCACACATCCACAATGAATGTCTCACCCTTTACTTGGGAAAAGTACAACTGACAGTGGACAAGTTCCATCCCGGTCAGAGCAATCTGAAGCTTTAACTGACTGACACCCTGGTTTGGGATGTCTTGCAGTGTGCAATTGCGTCAGTCTCTGTGGCGCAATGGGTTAGCGTGTTCGGCTGTTAATCGAAAGGTTGGTGGTTCGAGCCCACCCAGGGACGAAGCATTTAAATGTTTTTCCCCGTGGATTCGGTGCTGCACGATTCCAGGTTGTCATTGTGCGTTTTGGCTGCGCGAATATATTCCACAAACATTGCCAGCTGTGCTGTTATCCAGTGAGTTCCCACTCCAATACTTTTATGAGCATTCAGTTTGAGTGTATACAGAACTGAACAGAGATATCAGAAAATTTAACAAGGTTGTGGGACATTGTTTTTTGTTAATATTGAACCACTATTATGAATAAATCCATTTCTTAAAATATTTGATTGAACATGTTTTCAAAATGTTTCCACGCAGTTTTGAACCAGGGACATTTCGCGTGTGAGGTGAATCTAATAACCACTACATTACGACAACACTATAGCAATGTTCGGAACATAACCAGAGCTTTAACCGACACAGCTGGCCTCTACTTCAGGACCTGGTTTTATGAGAATAGAGTGATGGTGCTATATTTAGGAAGGCTGTGAGTGTGGCAGGAATTGATCTAGTGTTTCCCAGACTTTACACATAGGAACAGGAGGTGGCCATTTAGCAGCGAGTGGTTAGGATCTGGAATGCACGGCTTGAAAGGATGGTGCAGGCAGACTCAATCTTATCTTTCAAACGGGAGCTGGATCAGTGTCTGAAGGAAAAACAATTGCAGGGCTACGGGGAAAGGGCGGGGGAGTGGGACTCGCTGAGAGTCGGCACGGGCTCAACGGGCCGAATGGCCTTCCGTGCTGTAACCATTCCATGATACTATAAGTTAGTGGCACATTTCATAGTGTGGGTGGAAGCAGAACACTGCAAAGGGACATGGATTGAGTCGGCAAAACTAGAGGCATCTGATTCAGGAGATTCGGGGGGCGCGGAAATTCGGAAGTTTAATGACTTTGAAAGGAACATTTTTGTTTTGTGCAGTTACGGTCAGAGAAATGTTTGTGAAAGGAATTTTTTGAACAGAGGAATGCAGCATTTAATCTTCTGCCTTAACACTTCTTCCTGGGTGTCGGGGTAACATTTCTTTTCGAGGTTATTCTTCTCAAAAATGAGTGAGATGTAGTCCTTCAGACTAGGGGGATCAAGGGCTATGGCGAGAAAGCAGGAATGGGGTATTGAAGTTGCATGTTCAGCCATGAACTCATTGAATGGTGGTGCAGGCTCAAAGGGCCGAATGGCCGAACCCTGCACCTATTTTCTATGTTTTCTATGTTTCTTGAATTTATATTTTCTTTGGTGTTTCACAATAACCAGACCTTTGCTCTAAAGTCTTTCTCACTGTTTGCCCAGTCTCCTGTTGATGTTACCAGCAATGAACATTTTGAACATAGAAACATAGAAACATAGAAAATAGGTGCAGGAGTAGGCCATTCGGCCCTTCTAGCCTGCACCGCCTTTCAATGAGTTCATGGCTGAACATTCAACTTCAGTACCCCATTCCTGCTTTCTCGCCATACCCCTTGATCCCCCTAGCAGTAAGGACCTCATCTAACTCCTTTTTGAATATATTTAGTGAATTGGCCTCAACAACTTTCTGTGGTAGAGAATTCCACAGGTTCACCACTCTCTGGGTGAAGAAGTTCCTCCGCATCTCGGTCCTAAATGGCTTACCCCTTATCCTTAGACTGTGACCCCTGGTTCTGGACTTCCCCAACATTGGGAACATTCTTACTGCATCTAACCTGTCTAACCCCGTCAGAATTTTATATGTTTCTATGAGGTCCCCTCTCATTCTTCTGAACTCCAGTGAATACAAGCCCAGTTGATCCAGTCTTTCTTGATAGGTCAGTCCCGCCATCCCGGGAATCAGTCTGGTGAACCTTCGCTGCACTCCCTCAATAGCAAGAATGTCCTTCCTCAGGTTAGGAGACCAAAACTGTACACAATACTCCAGGTGTGGCCTCACCAATGCCCTGTACAACTGTAGCAACACCTCCCTGCCCCTGTACTCAAATCCCCTTGCTATGAAGGCCAACATGCCATTTGCTTTCTTAACCGCCTGCTGCACCTGCATGCCAACCTTCAATGACTGATGTACCATGACACCCAGGTCTCTTTGCACCTCCCCTTTTCCTAATCTGTCACCATTCAGATAATAGTCTGTCTCTCTGTTTTTACCACCAAAGTGGATAACCTCACATTTATCCACATTATACTTCATCTGCCATGCATTTGCCCACTCACCTAACCTATCCAAGTCGCTCTGCAGCCTCACAGCATCCTCCTCGCAGCTCACCCTGCCACCCAACTTAGTGTCATCCGCAAATTTGGAGATACTACATTTAATCCCCTCATCTAAATCATTAATGTACAGTGTAAACAGCTGGGGCCCCAGCACAGAACCTTGCGGTACCCCACTAGTCACTGCCTGCCATTCTGAAAAGTACCCATTTACTCCTACTCTTTGCTTCCTGTCTGACAACCAGTTCTCAATCCATGTCAGTACACTACCCCCAATCCCATGTGCTCTAACTTTGCACATCAATCTCTTGTGTGGGACCTTGTCGAACGCCTTCTGAAAGTCCAAATATACCACATCAACTGGTTCTCCCTTATCCACTCTACTGGAAACATCCTCAAAAAATTCCAGAAGATTTGTCAAGCATGATTTCCCTTTCACAAATCCATGCTGACTTCGTCCTATCATGTCACCTCTTTCCAAATGCACTGCTATGACATCCTTAATAATTGATTCCATCATTTTACCCACTACCGATGTCAGGCTGACCGGTCTATAATTCCCTGTTTTCTCTCTCCCTACTTTTTTAAAAAGTGGGGTTACATTGGCTACCCTCCACTCCATAGGAACTGATCCAGATTCAATGGAATGTTGGAAAATGACTGTCAACGCATCCACTATTTCCAAGGCCACCTCCTTAAGTACTCTGGGATGCAGTCCATCAGGCCCTGGGGATTTATCGGTCTTCAATCCCATCAATTTCCCCAACACAATTTCCCGGCTAATAAGGATTTCCCTCAGTTCCTCCTCCTTACTAGACCCCCCGACCCCTTTTATAACCGGAAGGTTGTTTGTGTCCTCCTTCGTGAATACCGAACCAACACTGAGCAAATTGGGACATGCTTTAACAGTTAACGTGGGGCTCGAACCCCCAAAAGCGAGATTAAGATTCTCATGTTGGACCGATTGATCTCACGGGGCTTCTACCAAATAGACGTTTTTGTCACTGATTGCAGCCAGGCGCCTGTTGGCTCCACCCCAGATGTTTAAACTTGCTGTCGAGGAACTGTCAGGATCTTCTTGAATGGTGGACCAGGCTCGAGGGGCCGAATGGCCTACTCCGTCCCCTAATCCTTACATGTTTATGACCTTATGACCTTTCACAGGAGAACAAACTCGCCCCTGAGCATGCATGAGGAGAAAGCTCCAGAAAATATTCCCACCCGGTGAGCTTTCGCATGTGAGGCGAATGTGTTAACCGCTACACTGCGGAAACATCTCCACTTTCAGCACCCGGTCAGACGGAAATGTTAAGCGAGCAAGTGAACTGCTGAATCTCACTTTGAAGGAGTTGATCATGGTGTCAAACAATGAGTTTAACTTAATGATTAAAAATAAGAAATGTCAGATTAAAACACAGACCTCGAGAGAAGACTGCAACCTGAACACAGCACCTGAGACCGCTCGGCCATCCTGACTATTTAATGCTGTATGTGGCCATCTGCAGGTTGATTTTGAACTTTTGTATCCTGAAACATGTAATAAATGAGGGCAGCAGGCGTATCTCTGTCTGACACCGGGGAAACAGTGAGACAAACCTTGGAGCAAGGGTCTGGTTATTGCCAAACAGCAAAGAATATATTAATTCTGGAAGAACAATATCTAAAAGTACAGTAACCCTGATGTGATTTAAACACGCTACCTTCGGAACTGAAATCAGTCACGCTACAATTGCGCCACGAGGTCTACATCATAAGACTCAGATGTTCGTCTATATGAAGGTGTCACAATAAAAGGAGCTTTAAAATCTCCGCCCATTCCCACAGGTGTCAGAAGCAGCGCTCACCTCCCAGTCACTGTATGGTTTTTTCTAAAACTTTTGTGTTGCTTTCACGGGAAAGCATCATTAATTAAACCCTCACCTTCTTTTGCACAATGAAAGAAATGCTAACTGAGGGACAGTCGATATTTCAATCATTTGTCCTGTGCTTTGGGGAGCGGGCAGGGAAGTGGACCTGAGTCCATAATCGGATCAGCCATGATCGTATTAAATGGCGGAGCAGGCTCGAGGGGCGTATGGCCGACTCCTGCTCCTACTTCTTATGTTTTTTTTTTATTCTGCATGTTGACCCATTTTACACACTGTTTTCTAGGATCTGGTTCAAAATCTTCATTGCCGATGACATCAGGAATCTGGGGCAACTTTTGTCAAATTTAACAGCACCGGTTATTCTGACCATGCACAGAAAATAGAATCAGAAGTGAAGATAAAAGCCCATGGTGCTCATTTTCAGATTCAACGCAGTAGGATTTCAAATAAAGTTTAAGAATTTTACAGTGAAAAGATTTGGAAGAGTTATTGCATTTGTGTCTTTAATTAAACTTTGTGGCGTCTGACTCCCGTTCATGCCTCTGCTGAATAAGAAAGGAGGGTTTGACGTTGACCAGACTGCACTGCCCCTGATATTTGTGAGCTCATCCTTTATATTCAGTGGTTTCTCGCCCTTTGATGGGCTGCAGTGTGGCGGATATCACGTTGGTCTCACACGCGAAATGTCCCCGGTGGATCCGTTTTCTCTCACTGAAAGTTATCTATGTATTGAAGTGAAATAAAGAGCACTTGAGGAATAAGGGAACACTTTTGCCAGGAGAATAAATAGCAAATAAAAACAGCAAATGCTGGAAATCTCAGCAGGTCAGGCACTATTTGACAGGAGACGAAACTCGCCTCTGATTGTTCCTTTATAGCAAGTTTAAACATAATGCTCCTTCCCGGCATCGAACCTCATACCTTTAATGTGTAATCCAAACGTGATAAGCACACGTGATAACCACTACACTACAGAAATCTCTGGCACAGCTGGCACAACAGAGGGGAGCTGACCAGTGAGCTCCCTCTGTGCTGATCGGGAATGTGTTGGCTCACCTGAAACAACTTCTGTCCCACACTGAAAGTTCTCAATCCTTCTCCTCCGCTGCCCTTTACAGAAATGTCACGGATCACCCAGCCACCGTGTTCACTTCCACATCCTCACAGTGGGGCCACAGAGGCTCCTACCGTCTCCCCGCGATCAGCGAACTCGCCCAGATTACAAAATTAAACCCGGAACACGTGCCTGGCAAAGGGCAGGAGAAGCCAGATCGTCTGTAAGATCGGTCTATCACAGAAAGAATTGGTATTCATGGTGATTACAGCAATTATTGATCGTCTCACAGAACTCAATTATTTTTATGCGATGAATTGATCGACAATTGAAACCAGGTTAGTGCGCCGGATCTTAACACCTCAACCACCAGGGAACAGTTATGATACATGTAGATATATTTATATATATTTATATATGAACCTGAATATCAACGGCTAGCTACCTAGACCTCATGGTGCAACGGTAGTGCGTCTAACTTTGAGTGAGAGAAATTGCTCCACAGTGACACTCATTTCATCTTTTGTTCCCTTTTAAACACTAGAAACTGAGACAGGGGGAATAAATAGAGAAATAAAAGCACAGGGATAAAGACAAGAGGAAGAGAGAAGGGGAAAGATACTGTCCCCACCCAGAACTAATGCAGAAACCCTTCTGCTGCAGTCGGGGTGGCCACCCGCAGCCTGGATACACTAACGGGAGAACACCAGCGGCAGGTCGGGGCCATAAAAGGAACGGCGAGCGGCCCTGGGAGCAGCTTGGAGGTCCCGGGAGACGACTCCAGGGAGCAGCGCGAGCTGGTGCAGGAGGGCGGCGGCAGCGAAGAGTGACGTCATCAAGGTGCAGGTCTGTGATTGGAGCGTGGGCAGATACAGCAGGAGCAGTGAGACCGGGGCGAAGGAGCGGCGAGAGACTGTGGAGGGATGTGATCAGGGCCCAGGGGAGGCATGAGTTCGGAGCCAGTGGCCCAGGGGCAGCACGGGCCAGCCCACACTGCGATATGTGTGTGCACTAGGTCCGTGCAGCAGAACTGGTCTCCAATCGACCTGCTTAACCCTTGCCACTGGACCAAGACCTCGCTCTGTCAAGCCCGTTTGATGGCTGGGGTGCAACGGCCATCACAACTAAAAACAATCCACGCACAGGCATCTTGCACCCTTCGGGTTGTAGTTCGGATCTTTCATTGAAACACCTGTGAACACATCCTTTTTCGGCGTGGAAGCAAGTCATCCTCGTTTCAAGGGACCAACTATGATGATGATGATGATGGATACATTAACGTCCCAACAGCTCATTGACTGCAGGAGTGGACCGTGCGGCGCTTCAGAAAACATGTCGAAAAGGCAAAGTCACTGATTCCATCTCATGTGCTCCTCCGATCAAGAATAACAACACACACTAAAAATGTTTCAATAATGGTTACATTTTATCTCCGTGCAGCCTCTACAGTAAAAAGACACCACAATGGTAGTGCGAATACATTCTTCCCATCAAAGTTCTATTTGTGCTACTTTGTTGTGGCAAATCTTGATTGCAGTCACCAAGATATCCCTTGAGATATAGGGTAAAACTCATGCTTTTCCTTTGGCAATGCTTTTAATAATCTGAGAAGATTTGACTGGAGGTTTATTAACAAATAGCACTTCGTAAGGCCTTTATCTCCATATTTGCTAAGCAGTTGGCTCGTTGGTCTAGTTGTATGATTCTCACTTTGGGGTTGTTATTTGAAATTTGCGAGAGATCCCGGGCGAGCCCTTTTTTTGCCGTGAATTTTGAATTTGCATCGAACTATTGCAAAGAAGCACTTGCATTTCTGCAGCGTCTGTCAGGAGCTCATAACGCCCCAAAGCGCTTTACAGCCGTTGAGTTACCTTTGAAATGTTGTCACGTGAGTAAAGATGTGCCCAAATCACCCCACACGCACCTCAACTCTTTGTGAAGGAGTTCATAGAATCATAGAAGTTTACAGCACGGGAGGAGGAAAATTCGCCCCATCGTGTCCACGCCGGCCAACAAGAGGCTATCCAGCCTAATCCCACTTTCCAGCTCTAGGTCCATAACACTGCAGTTTACAGCACTTCAGGTCACATCCAAGCACTTGTTAAATGTGGTGAGCGTTTCTGCCTCTACCACCCTTTCAGGCAGTGAGTTCCAGATCCCCACAACACTCTGCGTGCAGAAATAAATAGGTGCAGGCAAAGGCCATTCGGCCCTTCGAGCCGCACCACCACGGAGAATGAAACAGTTAATTCAGAGACCATGGTCCAGAACTTAAAGAAGGGTAACTTTGAAGGTATGAGGCATGAATTGGCTAGGATAGATTGGCGAATGATACTTAAGGGGTTGACAGTGGATGGGCTATGGCAGACATTTAAAGACCGCATGGATGAACTGCAACAATTGTACATCCCTGTCTGGTGTAAAAATAATAAAAAGGGAAGGTGGCTCAACCGTGGCTATCAACGGAAATCAGGGATAGTATTAAAGCCAAGGAAGTGGCATACAAATTGGCCAGAAATAGCAGCGAACCCGGAGACTGGGAGACATTTGGAACTTAGCAAAGGAGGACAAAGGGTTTGATTAGGGCAGGGAAAATAGAGTATGAGAGGAAGCTTGCAGGGAACATTAAAATGGACTGCAAAAGCTTCTATAGATATGTAAAGAAAAAAAGGTTAGTAAAGACAAACGTAGGTCCCCTGCAGTCAGAATCAGGGGAAGTCATAACTGGGAACATAGAAATGGCAGACCAATTGAACAAGTACTTTGGTTCGGTATTCACTCAGGAGGACACAAACAATCTTCCGGATATAAAAGCAGTCAGAGGTTCTAGTAAGAAGGAGGAACTGAGGGAAATCCTTATTAGTCGGGAAATTGTGTTGGGGAAACTGATGGGATTGAAGGCCGATATATCCCCAGGCCTGATGGTCTGCATCCCAGAGTACTTAAGGAGGTGGCCTTGGAAATAGCGGATGCATTGACAGTCATTTTCCAACACTCCATAGATTCTGGATCAGTTCCTATGGAGTGGAGGATAGCCAACGTAACCCCACTTTTTAAAAAAGAAGGGAGAGAGAAAGCAGGGAATTATAGACCGGTCAGCCCGACATCAGTAGTGGTGAAATTGATGGAATGAATTATTAAGGATGTCATAGCAGCGCATTTGGAAAGAGGTGACATGATAGGTCCAAGTCAGCATGGATTTGTGAAAGGGAAATCATGCTTGACAAATCTTCTGGAATTTGTTGAGGATGTTTCCATTAGAGTGGACAAGGGAGAACCAGTTGATGTGGTGTATTTGGACTTTCAGAAGGCTTTCGACAAGGTCCTACACAAGAGATTAGTGTGCAAAGTTAATGCACATGGGATTGGGGGTAGTGTGCTGACGTAGATTGAAAATTAGTTGGCAGACAGGGAGCAAAGAGTAGGAGTAAATGGGCACTTTTCAGAATGGCAGGCAGTGACTAGTGGGGTACCGCAAGGGCCCTAGCTGTTTACATTGTACATTAATGATTTAGACGAGGGGACTAAATGGGGTACTGTCTCCAAATTTGCAGATGACACTAAGTTAGGTGGCAGTGTGAGCTGCGAAGAGGATGCTATGAGGCTGCAGAGTGACTTGGATAGGTTAGGTGAGTGGGAAAATGCATGGCAGATGAAGTATAATGTGGATAGATGTGATGTTATCCACTTCGGTTGAAAAACCGAGAGACAGACTATTATCTGAATGGTGACAGATTAGGAAAAGGGGAGGTGAACGAGACCTGGGTGTCATGGTACATCAGTCATTGAAGGTTGGCATGCAGGTACAGCAGGCGGTTAAGAAAGCAAATGGCATGTTGGCCATCATAGCGAGGGGATTTGAGTATAGGGGCAGGGAGGTGTTACTACAGTTGTCCAGGGCCTTGGTGAGGCCACACCTGGAGAATTGTGTACAGTTTTGGTCTCCTAACTTGAGGAAGGACGTTCTTGCTATTGAGGGAGTGCAGCGAAGGTTCACCAGACTGATTCCCGGGATGGTGGGACTGACATATCAAGAAAGACTGGATTCACTGGAGTTTAGACAAATGAGAGGGGCTCTCATAGAAATGTTTAAAATTCTGGCGGGTTTGGACAGGTTAGATGCAGGAAGAATGTTCCCAATGTTGGGGAAGTCCAGAACCAGGAGTTACAGTATAAGGATAAGGGGTAAGCCATTTAGGACCGTGATGAGGAGAAACTTCTTCACCCAGAGAGTGGTGAACCTGTGGAATTCTCTACCACAGGAAGTTGTTGAGACCAATTCACTCAATATAGTCAAAAAGGAGTTAGACGTAGCCCTTACTACTCGGGGGATAAAGGGGTATGGCGAGAAAGCAGGAATGGGGTACTGAAGTTGCATGTTCAACCATAAACTCATTGAATGGTGTGCAGGCTCGAAGGGCCGAATGGCCTACTCTTGCACCTATTTTCTATGTTTCTACATTCCAATCAGATCGTGGCTGATCATTCACCTCAGTACCCCTTTCCTACTTTCTCTTCATACCCCTTGAGCACTTTAGTCATAAAGGCCACAGCTAATTCCATCTGGAATATATCAAATGAACTGGCATCAACAACTCTCTGCGGCAGAGAATTCCACAGGTTAACAACTCTCTGAGTGAAGAAGTTTCTCCTCATCTCGGTCCTAAATGGCTTACCCCTTATCCCTTATACTCTGACCCCTGGTTCTGGACTTCCCCAACATCGGGCACATTCTTCCTCCCTCTAACCTGTCCAGTCCCATCAGAATTTTATATGTTACTTTGAGATCCCCTCTCATTCTTCTAAACTCCGGTGAATACAGGCCCAGTCAATCCAGTCTCTCCTCATATGTCAATCCTGCCATCCAGAAAATCAGTCTCGTGAACCTTCGCTGCACTCTCTCAGTAGCAAGAACATCCTTCCTCAGATTAGGAGACCAAAACTGAACACAATATTCCAGGTGAGGCCTCACCAAGGCCCTGTACAACTGCAGTCAGACCTTCCTGCTCCAATACTCAAATCCCCCAGCTATGAAGGCCAACATGCCATTTGCCTTCTTCACCGCCTGCTGTACCTGCATGCCAAATTTCAATGACTGATGCACCATGACACCCAGGTCTCGTTGCACCTTCCCTTTTCCTAATCTGCCGCCATTCAGATAATAATCTGCCTTCACGTTTTTGCCACCAAAGTGGATAACATCACATTTATCCAAATTATAGTGCATCTGCCATGTATTTGCCCACTCACCTAACCTTTCTAAGTCACTCTTCAGCAGCTTAGCATCCTCTTCACAGCTCATACTGTCACGCAGCTTAGAGTCACCTGCAAACTTGGAGATATAACACTCAATTCCTTCATCAAAATCATTGATGTATATTGTAAATAGCTGAGATCCCAGCACTGAGCCCTGCAGCACCCTACTAGTCACTTCCTGTCATTCTGAGAAGGACCCATTTATCCCGACTCTCTGCTACCTGTCTGCCAACCAGTTCTCTATCCATGTCAATACATTACCCCCAATACCATGTGCTTTAATTTTGCACACTAATCTCTTGTGGGACCTTGTCAAAGGCCTTTTGAAAGTCCAAATACATTACATCCACTGGTTTTCCCTTTTCCACTCTCCGAGTTCCATCCTCAAAAAATTCTAGAAGATTGTCAAGCATGATTTCCCTTTCCTAAATCCATGCTCACTTGGACTGATTTTGTCACTGCTTTCCAAATGCTTTGCTATTTCATCCATAATAATTGATTCCAGAATTTTCCCCACTTCTAATATCAGCTAACCGGTCGATAATTACCCGTTTTCTCTCTTCCTTCTTTTTAAAAAAGTGGTGTTATATTAGCTACCCTCCAGTCCATAGGAACTGATCCAGAGTCGATAGACTGTTCGAAAATGATCACCAATGCATCCACTATTTCGAGGGTTACTTCCTTAACTACTCTGGGATGCAGACTATCTGGCACTGGGATTTATCAGCCTTCAATCCCAACAATTTCCTGAACACAATTTCCTGACGAATAAAGATTTCCTTCAGTTCCTCCTTCTCGCTGGACCCTCGGTCTCTGAGTACATTAGGAAGGTTATTTGTGTCTTCCTTCGTGAAGACAGAACCAAAGTATCTGTTTAACTGGTCCGCCATTTCTTTGTTCCCCATTATAAATTCACCTGATTCTGACTGCAAGTGACCGACGTTTGTCTTCACTAATCTTTTTCTCTTCACATATCGACAGAAGCTTTCGCAGTCAGTTTTTATGTTCCCAGCAAGCTTCCTCTCATACTCCATTTTCCCACTCCTTATTAAACCCTTTGTTCTCCTCTACTGAATTCTAAATTTCTTCCAGTCCTCAGGTTTGCTGCTTTTTCTGGCAAATTTATAGGTCTCTTCCTTGCATTTAACACTATCCCTAATTTCCCTTATTAGCCACGGTTGAGCCACCTTCCCCGTTTTATTTTTTCTCCAGACAGTGATGTACAATTGTTGAAGTTCATCCATGTGATCTTTAAATGTTTGCCATTGCCTATCCAGCGTCAACCTTTTAAGTCTCATTTGCCAGTCTATTCTAGCCAATTCACATCTCATGCAATCGAAGTTACCTTTCCTTAAATTCAGGTCCCGAGTCTCTGAATTAAATGTTTCAATCTCCATCTTAATAAAGAATTCTACCATATTATGGTCACTCTTCTACAAGGGGCCTTGCACAACAAGATTGCTAATTAGTCCTTTTTCATTATACATCACCGAGTCTAGGATCGCCAGCCCTCAAGTTGGTTCCTCGACATATTGGTCTAGAAAACCATCCCTGATACACTCCAGGAAATCCTCCTCCACCGTATTTCTATCAGTTTGGTTAGCCCAATCTATATGTAGATTAAAGTCGCCCATGATAACTGCTGTATCTTTATTGCACGCAGCCATAATTTCTTGTTTGATACTGTCCCCAAACTCACGACTACTGTTTGGTGGTCTGTGCACAACTCCCACTCGTGTTTTCTGCCCTTTTGTATTCTGCAGCTCTATCCATACAGAGTCCACACCATCCAAGCTAATGTCCTTCCTTAATATTGCGTTAATTTCCTCTTTAACCAGCATCGTTCCCCGACCTCCTTTTCCTTTCTGTCTATCCTTCTTGAATGTTGAATTCCTCAGGATGTTAAGTTCCCAGCCTTGGTCACCCTGGAGCCATGTCTCTGGAATCCCAATTATAACATATTCGTGAATTGCTGCCTCTGAGTGAATTCATCCACCTTATTACGAATAATCCTCGCATTGAGGCACAGATACTTCAGGCTTGTCTTTTTAATACACTTTGTCCCTTTCGAATTTTGCTGTGATGTGGCCCTTTTTGATTTTTGCCTTGTGTTTCTCTGTCCTCCACTTTTACTTTTCTTCTTTCTATCTTTTGTTTCTGCCCCCATTTTACTTCTTCCTATCTCCCTGCATAGGTTCCCATCCCCCTGCCATATTAATTTAACCCCTCCCCAACAGCACGAGCAAACATTCCCCTAGACATTGGTTCCGGTCCTGACCAAGTGCAGACCGTCCGATTTGTACTGGTCCCACCTCCCCCAGAACCGGTTCCAATGTCCCAGGAATTTGAATCTCACACTCCTGCACTACTCATCAAACCATATATTCATCTGAGCTATCCTGCATTTCCTATTCTGACTAGCTCGTGGCACTGGTAGCAGTTCTGAGATTACTACCTTTTAATTTAATTCCTAGCTCCCTAAACTCAGCTTGGAGGACCTCATCCAGTTTTCCCCGATATCATTGGTACCCATATATACCACGACAGCTGGCTATTCACCCACCCCCTCCAGAATGCGCTGCAGCCACTCCGAGACATCCTTGACCTTTGCACCAGGGAGGCAACATACCATTCTGGAGTCTCGATTGCAGCCGCAGAAACATCTATCTATTCCCCTTACAATAGAATCCCCTTTCACTATAGTTCTCCCACTCTTTTTCCTGCCCTCCTGTGCAGCAGAGCCACCCATGGTGCCATGGACTTGGCTGCTGCTGCCTTCCCCTGATGAGTCATCTCCCCCAACAGTACACAAGGTGGTGTATCTGTTTTGCAGGGGGATGACCGCAGGGGACTCCTGCACTGTCTTCCTTCCACTGCTCTTCCTGATGTTTATCCATTCCCTCTCTGCCTGAGTAACCTTTACTTACGTGTGATCAACTCACTAACCGTGCCATTCACGACATCCTCAGCATTGCGGATGCTCCAGAGTGAATCCGTGCGCAGCTCCAGTGCCACATTGTGGCCTGTCAGGAGCTGCAGATGGATACACTTGCTGCACATGTAGTCATCCGGGACACTGGAAGCGTCCCTGACTTCCCACATAGCACAGGGGGAGCATGACATGTGTTCGAGCTCTCCTGCTATGACTTAACCATTAGACTTACTGAATTTGGCAACAATTCCAAAGTTTCCTTGCTGCTAAGAACAAGAAGAAATCAAAGAAACAGAAAACTACTCACCACTCAACCAGCCAATCACTTACCCTCTTGGCTGTGACTTCACCCTTTGATTACTTGTGACTTATTTTTTACTTTTGCCCCTGCACCAGCTGTAGCTCGCTGCTCGCTGCTCCTCCAGCCGCTGCTCCTCCGACTGCCGCCGATCCCCGGACTCCCGCTGGGCCTTTACAGGCCGCTGCTCACACCTCCTCCGGACACTGCTCCTCCCACTTTTGGAAACAAATAATTCAGTCAGGCAGAGTCTGCATAGATTTATGAAAGGGAAGTCATGTTTGACAAATTTGCTGGAATTCTTTGAGGGTGTAATGAACAGGGTGGATAAAGGGGAACCAGTGGATGTGGTGTATTTGGACTTCCAGAAGGCATTTTGACAAGATTACTGCACAAGATAAAAGTTCCCGGGGTTGGGGGTAATATATTAGCATGGAGAGAGGATTGGCTAACTAACAGAAAACAGAGAGTCGGGATAAATGGTTCATTCTCTGGTTGGCAATCAGTAACTAGTGGGGTGCTGCAGGGCTCAGTGCTGGGACCTCAATCTTTACAATCTATATTAACAACTTGGATGAAGGGACCGAATGTAATGTAGCCAAGTTTGCTGATGATACAAAGATGGGAGGAAAAGCAATGTGTGAGGAGGACACAAAAAATCTGCAAAAAGACATAGCCAGGTTAAGTGAGTGGTCAAAAATTTGGCAGATGGTGTATAATGTTGGAAAGTGCAAGGTTATGCATTTTGGCAGAACAAATTAAAGAACAAGTTATTAGTTAAAAGGAGAAAAATTGCACAGTGCTGCAGTACAGCGGGAGCTGCGCGTACTTGTGCATGAAACACAAAAGGTTAGGATGCAGGTACAGCAAGTGATCAGGAAGGCCAATGGAAACTTGGCCTTTATTGCAAAGGGGATGGAGTATAAAACAAAGAAGTCTTGCTGCAGTTATACAGGGTATTGGTGAGGCCAGACCTGGAACACTGCGTGCAGTTTTGGTTTCCATATTTAAGAAAGGATATAGATGCTTTGGAGGCACTTCAGAGAAGTTTCACTAGGTTGATTCCGGAGATGAGGGGGCTAACTTATTAGAAGAGGTTGAGTAGGTTGTGCCTCTACTCATTGGAATTCAGAAGATTGACAGGTGATCTTATGGAAACGTGTAAGATTAAGAGGGGGCTTGACAAGGTGAATGCAGAGAGAATGTTTCAGCATACTAACCTTTTGTGTTTCATGTACAAGGGCCCCCAGGTCCCTCTGCACCGCAGCATTTCGTAATCTCTCCCCATTTAAATAATTATTTGCTTTTTTATTATTGCTGCCACAGTGGATAACCTCATATTTCCCACATTATAATCCATCTGACAAATTTCTGCCCACTCACTGAGCCTATCAATATCGCTTTGCAGATTGTTTGCGTCCTCCTCACAACTTGCTTTCCCACCATATCTTTGTATCATCAGCAAACTTGGCGACATTACAAACATGCAGAGCACAGAACAAATTATTGACGTATTGACTCTCCCTCAGTTAGTATTTCTTTCATTGTGCAAAAGAAAATTATCGAATCATTAATTATGTTATCCCATGAAAGCAAAATAAAAGTTTAATGAAAATAATTGGCACATTTGAAAGGAACATTTATGTTTTGTGCCGTTTCGGTCAGAGAAATGTTTGTGAAAGGAATTTTTTCAGAAAAAGGGATTCAGCATTTCAGCTTGTTGCTGAACACTTCTCTCTGGGCACTGCACTAAGCAGCAGTTTCCGTAGTGTAGCGGTTATCACGTTCGCCTCACACACGAAAGGTCCCCGGTTCAATCCCGGGCGGAAACATTATTTTTGAAACAAAAACTGGTTTTTAATGTTCATTGCTCATGCAACAATGGCCTCCTTCTGTGCTGTAAACTTCTCTGATTCCATGAAGAACATTTAAAACAAGTCTCCAAAAATACAGACTGTGTAAAATCAGAAAGGGAATAAAACTTCCTCAATGATTAAAGTTTCACAAATTATTAAAATTAAGTTGTTGAAGTTTCGACTGACCCTCAGTGATCATGTTAGCATTTCTTTCATTCTGCTCAACAATGCTATCGGTTAATACCAGCAGATCAAAGCTGCATTTCAAACCCGGAAACAATTGATTCATTATTCACCCTTCCCAGTTCCAGTGCACAGAGGATTATTTATACTCCATCCCAGAAACTTAAGTCCAACTTCTGACATTCCTGATTTCTAATTACCAACTCATTTGTTTTGACACCACTCTGAAGTGCTTTGGGTCATCTATGTAATTTAGTTAAATTACTTCATTTTAATTAAAAACGGTGGTAGCAAAATTACTTCCCTAACTGGGAATTGAACCCTGGAAGCTGAAGGGATCGGAATGGTTTTGTGAAGCATTTGAAAATACTCTGTCAATATCTCACACTGCTAATTTAAAAACACGGTTACGATTTGTTTCAGTGTGAAAGAAGGGGATTGCAATGACAACATAAACACCAGGCAGTGACTGCATTAAGACCAATTCAAACTTTTCACAAAGTTGGTTTCAGGAAGTAACAGCTTAGCGAAAGTTGGCACTGACCAATGGGTACAAACATCGCATTATAACCGATGAGCTCACAAATATCAGGAGCAGTGCAGTCTGGTCAATGTCAAACCCCTCCTTCCTTATTCAACAGAGACATGAACGGCAGACAGACGCCACAAAGTTTAATTAAAGACCGAAGTACAAGTCACATTTAATTTCCAAATCCTTTCACCATAAAATTCCTTCACTTTATTTCAAATCTTACTGCGTTGATTCTGAAAATGAGCACCATGTGATTTGACCTTCAATACTGATTCTATTATTTGTGCACGGTAGAATTACCGCTCCAGTTGTAAGCCCAATTTGACAAAAGTTTCCCCAGATTCCTGGTGTCGTCAGCAATTAATATTTTGAACCAGACTCCTAAAATAGTGTTTTTTTACATGAGTTCACAGGATCAAGGTGTCACTGGCAAGGCCAGAATTTATTGCCCAACCTTAATTGCCCTTGAGAAGCTGGTGGTTGTTGTGTATCTGTAAAGCATGCACTCCCATGTTCCGCCACCAGGGAGCTCATCCCTTGAAGTCCCAAGGGATCCCAGCATCCCTTTGGAGCACTGTATATAAGCCGGCCCCCAAGGCCTGTTCCTCACTCTAGAGTGTCTTATTAAAGACTGAGGTCACTGTTACTTTAACCTCCCTGTGTGCAGCCTCATCTGTTTTAGGAACACATTAACTGACGACGAGAATACGAATCCAACGCAAGGATGCAGCAAACTGCGGGCATCCTGTTGAAGTTCTCGGAGGGTGAGGACTGGGAAGCCGATGTCGAACGGCTAGACCAGTACCTTGTAGCCAACGAGCTGGATGGAGAAGGAAGCGCTGCAAAAAGGAGAGCGGTCCTCCTCACAGTCTGTGGGGCACCGACCTGCAGCCTCATGAAGAATCTTCTGGCTCCGGTGAAATCCACAGAAAAGTCATATGAGGAGCTGTGTACCGTGGTTCGGGAGGATCTTAACCTGAGGGAGAGCGTGCTGATGGAGAGGTATCGGTTCTCCACGTGCCAGCGATCTGACGGTCAGGAAGTGGCGAGCTACGTCGCCGAGCTAAGGCAACTTGCAGGACAATGTGAGTTTGATGGCTGCCCGGAGAAAATGCTCAGAGACTTTTTTGTACTGGGCATTGGCCAAGAGAGCATCCTTCGAAAAATTTTGACTGTAGAGACACCGACCCTCAGTAAGGCCATTGCGACAGTACAGGTGTTTATGTCCACCAGTGATAACACCCAACAAATCTCTCAGCACACAAGTGCTAGCAATGTTCATAAATTAACTGGAACTGTTTTTGCGAGCAGAAATGTACAGGGCAGAACCCACGAGTTTGTAACTGCCAGCAGGCCTCAGGTGATCCAGATAACTCAGAGTCCCCAACAAAGAATAAATGCAAGGCAATTCACAGCTTGTTGGCGTTGTGGAGGCTTCCATTCAGCATATTCATGATGCTTCAAAGGGTATGTTTGCAAGTGCTGTGGAACAATGGAGCACCTCCAATGAGCTTGCAAACAAGCTGCAAGCTCTGCAAAACCTGCTAACCACCATGTGGCGGAGGAAGATCGGTCCATGGTGGATCAAAGCAATTTAGAGCCTTCGAGAGAGGAGGCAGATGCTGAAGTACACGTGGTGCACACATTTTCGACGAAATGTCCACCTATTATGCTGCACGTAAAATTGAATGGCTTAGCCGTAGCCATGGAACTGGACACTGGCGTCAGCCAATCCATCATGAGTAAAAAGATGTTTGAGAGACTGTGATGCAACAAGGCATTCAGTTCAGCCCTGAATCCCATCCACACGAAACTGAGAACATACACCAAAGAGCTTATCACTGTCCTGGGCAGCGCCATGGTCAAGGTCACCTACGAGGGCATGGTGCATGTACTGCCACTCTGGATTGTCCCGGGCGATGACCCCCACAGTGCTTGGAAGGAGCTGGCTGGGAAAAATCCGCTGGAACTGGGATGACATCTGAGCGATATCACATGTCGATGAGGCCTCATGTATCCAGGTTCTTAAAAAATTTCCTTCCCTTTTTGAGCCAGGATTTGGAAACTTTTCCGGGGCGAAGTTGCGGATCCACTTGGTCCCAGAGGCACGACCCATTCACCACAAGGCGCGAACAGTACCTCACATGATGAGGAAGAGAGTGGAAATTGAGCTGGACAGGCTGCAACTCGAGGGCATCATCTCCCCAGTGGAATTCAGCGAGTGGGCTAGCCCAATTTTTCCAGTACTCAAAAGTGATGGCACAGTCAGGATTTGCGGCGATTATAAAGTAACTATTAATCGTTTCTCGCTACAGGACCAATACCCGCTACCTAAGGCAGGCGACCTAATTGCGACGCTGGCAGGAGGCAAGACGTTCACCAAGCTCGACCTGACTTCGATTTACATGACTCAGGAGCTGGAGGAGTCTTCGAAGAGCCTCACCTGCATCAACACGCACAAGGTACTGTTCGTCTACAACAGATGCCCGTTTGGAATTCAGTCGGCTGCAGCGATCTTCCAGAGAAACATGGAGAGCCTACTCAAGTCCGTACCATGCACAGTGATCTTTCAGGACAACATATTGGTCATGGGTCGGAACACCGCTGAGCACCTACAAAACCTGGAGGAGGTCCTCCAGCGACTGGATCGCAAAGGGCTGTGGCTGAAGAGGTTGAAATGTGTCTTCATGGCAACAGAAGTGGAGTATTTGGGGAGATAGATCGCAGCAGATGGCATTCGGCCCACAGACGCCAAGGCAGAGGCTATCAGGAACGCGTCCAGGCCACAGAACGTCATGGAGCTGCGGCCGTTTCTGGGCCTCCTCAACTATTTTGGTCACGTCCTACCAGGGTTAAGCACCCTTTTTGAGCCCCTACATGTGTTATTGCGCAAAGTTGAGAACTGGGTCTGGGGAAAAAGACAAGTAATTGCTTTTGAGAAAGCCAGAAACATTTTATGCTCCAACAAGCTGCTTGTATTGTATAACCGGTGTTAAAGACTTGTGCGAGCAAGTGAAGCGTCGTCGTACGCATTCGGGTGTGTATTACAACAAGCTAACGTTGCGGGGAAGTTGCAACCTGTCGCCTATTATTCCAGGAGCTTGTCTAAGGCCGAGAGGGCCTACAATATGATTGAGAAAGAGGCATTAGTGTGTGTGTTGGTGGTAAAGAAAATGCATCCGTATCTGTTTGGCCTCCAATTTGAGCTGGAAACCGATCACAAGCCCCTCACATCCCTGTTCACTGAAAACAAGGGGATAAATACTAATGCCTCAGCCCGCATACAAAGGTGGGCACTCGTGCTATCAACCTCTAACTATACCATCGGCCACAGGCCAGGCACCAAGATCTGTGTGAACGCTGTCAGTCGGCTACTATTGCCCATTACAGGGGTGGAAATGGTGCTGCCTGCAAACTTATTGATGGTGGTGTAGCCCGCAGACGTGTTGATGGTCATGGAAGCATTTGGAAATTATAAATCACCTGTCACAGCCCGCCAAGATTCTCTGCTGTCCCTAATAAAAAACCGTGTACCGCATGGGAGCAGGGCCAGAATCCCCGTTGAAATGCAAGAGCTAATCAAGCCGTTCCAGCGGCGAAAGGACGAGCTGTCCATTCAGGCAGATTGCCTGTTGTTGGGTAATCGTGTAGTGCTACCAAAAAAGGGCAGGGAGACGTTCATCTCGGATCTCCACAGCACACACCCGGGTATAGTAATGATGAAAGCGATAGTCAGATCCCACGTGTGGTGGCCCGGTATCGACTCTGACTTAGAGTCCTGTGTATGGCAATGCAGCATATGTGCTCTGTTGAACAATGCGCCCAGAGAGGCACCACTAAGTTTGTGGTCCTGGCCCTCGAGACCATGGTCGAGGATCCATGTCGCCTATGCGGGCCCGTTTCTCGGTAAAATGTTCCTGGTGGTGGTGGATGCTTTTTCAAAATGGATTAAATGTGAAATAATGTCGGGAAGCACCGCCACCGCCACCATTGAAAGCCTGAGGGCCATGTTTGCCACCCACGGACTGCCTGGCCTACTGGTCATTGACAACGGTCCATGTTTCACCAGTGTCGAATTTAAATAATTCATGACCCGCAACGGGATCAAACATATCACCTCGGCCCCGTTTAAACCAGCCTCCAATGCGCAGGCAGAGCGGGCAGTATAAACCATCAAACAGAGCCTTAAACGAGTCACAGAAGGCTTACTCCAAACCCGCCTGTCGCGAGTACTGCTCAGCTACCGCACGAGACCCCACTCGTTCACAGGGGTGACCCCGGCTGAGCTACTCATGAAAAGGACACTTAAAACCAGACTCTCGCTGGTTCACCCCAACCTGCATGATCAGGTAGAGAGCAGGTGGCAGCAGCAAAATGTAAACGATGGTCGCGCCACTGTGTCACGGGAAATTGATCTGAATGACCCTGTGTATTTGCTAAACTATGGACATGGTCCCAAGTGGATCGCAGGCACGGTGATAGCTAAAGAAGGGAATCGGGTTTTGTCGTCAAACTGGACAATGGACAAATTTGCAGAAATCTGGAACAAACGAGGCTGCGGTTCACAGACTGCCCTGAACAACCCACAGCAGACACCACCTTCTTCGAGTCCACAACACACACCCAAAGGATCAACGACACCACGCCGGACCAGGAAATCGAACCCATCACGCCCAACAGCCCAGCAAGGCCAGGCTCACCCAGCAGCCCTGCAGGGCTAACAACACGCCAGCCCAGCGAGGGCACAGACAGCACACCAGAACAGACATTTGTACTGAGGCGGTCCACCAGCGAAAGAAAGGCTCCCGACCGCCTCACCTTGTAAATAGTTTGCACTTTGACTTTGCGGGGAGTGATGTTGTATATCTGTAAAGCATGCACTCCCATGTTCCGCCACTAGGGAGCTTATCCCCTGAAGTCCCAAGGGATCCCAGCATCCCTTGGGAGCACTATATATAAGCCGGTCCCTGAGGCCTGTTCCTCACACTGGAATGTCTTATTAAAAACTGAGGTCACTGTTACTTTAATCTCTCTGTGTGCAGCCTCATCTGTGTGAGGAACACAATAGTGGTGAGCACCATCTTGAACCGCTGCAGCCCGTGTGGTGAAGATGCTCCCACAGAGCTGTTAGGGAGGGAGTTCTAGGCTTTTAACCCAGTGACGATTAAGGAACGACCGATATATTTCCAAGTCAGGATGGTGTGTGACTAAATCTAACAATGGCTGGTGTCACAGGCACCAAACATTTTAAAGCAATGTCCTAAAATGCTGTGTGTAAAATGGGAAGGGATAATAATTCATGACATGCAAAGCCTGTTTAAAATGGGACTGTATAAAATTAATGTGAATATTTTTCTGCCTGACCGGGTTTTGGAAGCAGAATTAATATTAACTTTCCAAAGGGAAATATCGTTGAAAAAGAAACATTTGCAGGGTGCTGGGGAATGGGACTAATTGGAAATTTCTTTCACAGAGACAGCACAGAAAACAACATAAGAAATCGGAGCAGTAGTAGGCCATACGGCCCCTCAAGCCTGCTCCACCATTCAATAAGATCATGACTGATCTTTGATCTCAACTCCACTTTCCCGCTCGATCTCCCGATCAATTGATTCCCCGAGACTCCAAAAATCTATCTAACGCAGACTTGAATATATTCAGAGACTCAGCATCCACAGGGGCAGAGAATTCCACAGATTCATAACCCTCTGAGTGAAGAAATTCCTCCTCATCTCTGTCTTAAATGGCCGACCCCTTAACCTGAGACTGTGCCCCCTGGTTCTAGACACTCCAGCCCGGGGGAAACAAACTCTCAGCATCTACCCTGTCAATCCCCTTCAGAATATTGTGTGTTTCAATGAGATCACCTCTCATTCTTCTAAACTCCGGAGAGTATCGGCCCATTCTACACAATCTATCAACTTAAGACAGTCCTCTCATCCCAGGAATCAATCTGGTGAACCTCTGTTGTACCACCTCCCAGGCAATTATTTCCTTCCTCAAATAAGGAGACCAAAACTGTGCGCAGTACTCCAGGTGTGGTCTCACCAGGGCCCTGTACAATTGTAGCAAGACTTCCTTACTCTTGTACTGTGGGCTATATATTAGGTACTATGGGGCGAGTGTCCTGTTTTTTTGCTGATTCGACGGTTGTATAAAAAGTTATTAAAATTTGACAGTTGCTCGGCAAACATATTTGTATTTCCTTCAGTGTACTCCTTACTCTTCAAGGGCTAGATTTTCCCCAAGCAGTTTAGTCGGCGCACTGACCTCAAGCGCACCGACTTTGCTCGCTGGAAACGGCGCAGGGAAAAACTCGCCCCATCCTGGCCGCTGTGTACAGTCCCCGGAGTCCTGGTGTGGTGTCGATGATGAAGTGGGGGGCGGAGCCAAATGCCTGCGCCGAAAACACTGCCGACACCTTCGCACATGGGCAGTAGGGAGAGAAAACTTGGCACTCTGCCATTTTTAAACAGTGTCAAACCCGATGAAAAGCACAGCAGCTTCTCAGCTTCTCCGGTCGCTCGGCGGGCTCTCCCTCCGTCCCTCCCCGATAAAACTCACAGCTCCAGCAGCTGCAACTTCTCCGGTCCACAAGCTCACACTTCTCCGGTGTCTCTTCCCTCCCCTATCCCAGGGATACAGGGACCGAGTGTAATGGAGCCAAGTTTGCTGATGGTACAAAGATGGGTGGGAAAGCAAATTGTGATCCAGCAAAGAAAATCTCAATTTCGGAAGAACAATATGGAAAAGTACAGTGACCCCGACGTGATATAAACACGCAGCCTTCTGATCTGGAGTCAGACACACTACCGTTGCACCACGAGGTCTACAGTGCAGAGTGCCCATGTTTGTATACATGAAGGTTCCTGAAACACAGTTTCATTTACCCTGCATTGGTGCAATGAAAGGGCTTTAAAATCCCCGGCCACTCCCACCGTGGGTCAGACAGCATCAGAAGCAGTGCCCACCTGTCACTCACCCTCTCACGCCCGCTTTCATCACCTGCTGCCCGCGGACTGCAGCAAATCCAGTTCATCATCATCATCGGCAGTCCCTCGAAGCGAGGATGACTTGCTTCCACGCCAAAAAAGGATGAGTTCACAGGTGTTTCAATGATGGACCTAATATTCCAGGTCCCGAACTGCATGTTGAAGGGTGGAAGATACATGTGCGTGGATTTTTTTAACGTGTGGTGGCCGTTGCACCCCAGCCATCACACGGGCTTGACAGAGCGAGGTCTTGCTCCAGTGGTAAGGGTTATCCAAGACGACTGGAGACCAGCTCTGCTGCACGGACCCAGTGCCCCCACATATCGCAGTGTGGGCTGGCCCGTGCTGCCCCTGGGCCCCTGGCCCTGAACTCACGCCGCCCCTGGGCCCCGATCACATCCCTCCACCGTCTCTCGCTGCTCCTGCTGCACCTGCCCACGCTCCAATCACCGACCTGGACTTTGATGACATCACTCTTCGCTGCCGTCGCCCTCCTGCACCAGCTCGCGCGGTACCTTGCCGTGGTACACCACCACGCTGCTCCCAGGCCGCCGCTCACCGCTCCTTTTATGGCCCCGACCTGCCGCTGGTGTTCTCACGCAGGTCGGGGCCTCCACACTGCTCCCAGCAAATCCAGTTACACCCCGTGTCACCGCACAATTCTCAGCTGTGATTGTAAGCTGACTATATTTAAAGCTATCGCAGAGGCTGCAAGCAGTGTTCCCTGGTAGTCTAGTGGTTAGGATTTGGTGCTCTCAGTGCCGCGCTCTGGGTTTGTTTCCTGGTCAGAGAAAGCATTTTTACAGAGCAAATTGACAAAAATAATTCAAGTCTGTGAGAGACTGAATAATTGTTTGAATCATCATTAATCCAGCCACATGCGTTGTACACTGAAGGAAATACAAATATATTTGCTGAGCGACTGTCGAATTTTAATAACTTTTCATACAACCGGAGAATCAGAGGAAAAACAGGATATTCGGCCCATAGTACCAAATATATAGCCCATAGTACAAGAGTAAGGAAGTCTTGCTTCAATTGAACAGTGCCCTGGTGAGACCACACCTGGAATACTGCGCACAATTTTGGTCTCCTTCTTTGAGGAAGGAAATAATTGCCTGGGAGGTGGTGCAACAGAGGTTCACCAGATTGATTCCTGGGATGAGAGGACTGTCTTATGGTGAGAAATTGTGTAGAATGGGCCGATACTCTCCAGAGTTTAGAAGAATGAGAGGCGATCCCATTGAAACACACAATATTCTGCAAGGGATTGACAGGGTAAATGTTACGAAGCCTGGCTTGCCCAGTCGGTAGAGCATGAGACTGTTACTTGCAGGGTCGTGGGATAGAGCCCCAACATTGGGCGATGATTTTCCTTCAACTTTTATGTTGCTTTCAGAGGAAAACATCATTAATGAACCCATGATCTTCTTTTGCACAATGATAAAAATGCGAACTGAGGGAGAGTTGATAATTTAATCAAATAATGAAAGCAGCGCCTCAGACCGCTCGGCCGTCCTTACTGTTAGATGCTCCAGTTACAAGTTATTACTCTGGAAAGTTTCAGACCGGGCACTTGTTCAGGGCTGCTGGAAGGCCCAGTGACCGGGATAACCTCTCCCCCGGGATTTTCCTGAGACTTTGCTCGGTGCACAGGGAGGTTTGGTCCAGGTCTGAGGTAGCTTGCATCTCAGGGATGGATAATAACTCTCTGAGCTCTGGAACTGGGGAAAAGCGAATAATTAATGAGTTGTTTGTGGTTTCAAATGCAGCTTTGATCTGCTGGTGTTAACCGATTGTGTTGTTTCAGAGAATGAATGAAATGCTGACAGGGACAGTCAAAACTTCAATAACTGAACTTTAATAATTCATGAAACTTTAATCTTTGATGAAGTTTTATCCCCTATCTGATTTTACACAATCTGTATTTGAGGAGACTGGTTTTAAATGTTCATTGCTCATGCAACAAGGTATCCAAAACAGCTTTTATTCAATTATATTGCAGACAAGTTTTTGCTTGAGAAATAATGTTTCTGCCCAGGCTTGAACCAGGAATTTTTCACATGTGAGGCAAATGTGATTACCACGACACGACAGAAACTGCTGCTTAGCTCAGCGCCCAGAGAGGAGTGTTCAGCAACAAGCTGAAATGCTCAATCCCTCTCTCTGCAAAAAGTTCCTTTCACAAACATTTCTCTGACCAGAACTGCACCAAACAACAATGTTCTCCTTTCAAAGTCATTAAACTCCCCAATTTCCGCGTCTGCAATTTTAAGGACAAGGACTGAAATCGCTTTGCGATCAGAAAATTGCAGGAAACTCCTGTGGTTAATGACAGGGCTTTTGATAGTTGATTTCCATACACACCTTGTGTTATGTATTTAACCATTGGCCACCTGTATCACACCACCACCAGAGGGCCATCCTGTTGGAGTCCCAAGGGATCCCAGTATCCCTTGGGAGCACGGTATATAAGTGGCCACCCATGAGGTAACTATACACTGGAGTCTTACTACAGGAGCTAAGGTCACACTTACTCATTGTTCACAGTATTCAGTTTCATCCTTTATTATCAGCGTATCAATTGGCGACGAGACAATGAACAAGCACGCAAAAATGCAAAGAACAGTTGGTATCCTGGAGAAGTTCTCAGAAGTGGATGATTGCGAAGCCTTCGTGGAGAGACTGGACCAATACTTCGTGGCCAACGAGCTGGAAGGGGACGAGAATGCTGCCAAATGAAGGGCGATCCTCCTTACCGTCTGTGGGGCAACAACCTATGGCCTCATGAAGAATCTTCTAGCTCTGGTGACACCAACAACTAAATCCTATGAAAAATTGTGTACGCTGGTCTGCGAGCATCTAAATTCTAAAGAAAGCGTTCTGATGACGAGGTATCGGTTCGACACGTGCCAACGGTCGGAGGGCCAGGAAGTGGCGAGCTATGTCGTCGAATTAAGGCAACTCGCAGGACATTGCGAATTTGACGGATTCCAAAACGAATGTTGAGAGACTTTTTGTGCTTGGCATTGGCCATGAGGTAATCCTTCGCAAGCTATTGACTGTTGAAACTCAGAATCTGAGCAAAGCCATAACGATAGGTCAGACAATTTCCACCAGTTCCTTTAAACCCAATAACATAATTTATTTCTAGTGGACTGGATGGATGAACATGATCCATGTAAAAAATTGTTATTACATGAAATGAATGTTTCTAAAAGTATTGGAGTGGGAACTCACTGAATAGCAGCACAGCTGGCAATGTTTGCGGAATATATTCGTGCAGCCAAAACACACAATGCCAACCTGGAACTGTGCGGCACCGAATCCTCGGGGAAAAAACAGTTAAATGCATCGTCTCTTGGTGGGATCTAAACACCAACCTTTCGATTAATAGCCAAACGCACTAACCCATTGCGCCACAGAGACTAACTTAAATGTAAATTCCAACACATCCCAAACCAGGGAGTCAGACAGTTAAAGCTGCAGATTGCTCCGACCGGTATGCAACTTGTCCACTCTCAGTTGTACTTTTTACCCAAATAAATGGAGGGACATTCATTGTGGATGCGTGGAAGCAGTCTGGTCCCGCACACTGCAGACACTTCCATGTCACCGCCAACCAGATCTCCCACAACCGGTGTGATCTACCTTCCAGCCTTCCGGTGCCTTGTCTGTGACGAAGTATTCCGATTGTCCCGAAGCCGGTCTTATGTTTTAATTCCTTTTCAACTCCTGACTGCAGATATTCCTGTGATTAAACCCGAGCAAAATGCTGACAGGGACAGTTGGATTCATCATATCTTCGCTTGGTGAAATTTCAAATATTGAAAGTGATGCACATCAACCCCAAACCTCGTCACCTACTCGCTAACTGCTACACGCTGCTCCCGTGTGATGGAAGCCCAGTTGCTGTTTCAAGCTTGAATGCAGGTACAAGCAGAACTCATTCAAAGAAAGTCCAAGTCCCTGAGGCACCTGATTATTTGCACCGAACTCCTTCGCAAAGAGTTGAGGTTCATGTGGGGTGATTCGGGCACATCTTTCCCCACACTACATCACTTCAAACATAACTCAACGGTTGTAAAGCGTTTTGGGGCGTCATGAGTTCCTGAAAGGCACTGCAGAAATGTAAGTCCTTCTTTGCAAACGTTCGATGCAATTTCAAAATTCGCGACAGAATAATGGGCTCGGCCGGGATCTCTCGCAAATTTCAATTAACAAGCCAGAAACGAGAGTCATACCCCTCGACCAACGAGCTAACTTTTTGACAAATCTGGAGATCAGGTGTAACTTTTATAAAAGCATTTTTGCGTGTTGCTATTCTTGATTGGAGAAGCACATGGGACCGAATCAGTGACTTTGCTTTTTCGACCTGTCTTCTGAAGCGCCACACGCTCCCACTCCAACAGTCAATGAGCTGTTGGGACGTTACTGTATCCAGACTGTTTTTGGCCACCCCGAGCGCAGCAGAGGGGTTTCTGCATTAGTTCTGGGTGGGGACATTATTTCCCCTTCTCTCTTCCTCTTGTCTCTATCCCTCTGTTTTGTTTTCTGTATTTATTCCCCCGGCCTCATTTTATGTGTTTTAAAGGGAACAAAAGATGAAGTGGGCGACACTCTGGAACAATTTCTCTCACTAAAATGTATCTATTTAGTGAAGTGAAATAAAGAGCAATTAAAGAATAAGGGAGAAGCCACTGTCACCCTTTTGACAGGAGAATAAACTCGCCCATGGCTGTTCATCCACAGCAAGTTTAAACATAATCTTCCTGCACGGGATCCTTCCGCGTGGAAAGCAAACGTGATAACGGCTCCACTGCGGAAACCGCTCTGACCAGAAGTACAGCAGAGGGCAGCTGACCAGTGAATGCCTTCTGTGCTGATCGGGAATGTGCTGGCTCACCTTAAACAACTTCTGTCCCTCACTGACAGCTGTCAATCCTTCTCCTCCGCTGCCTTTTACACAAACATGTCACTGATCCCCACCCACCACCCCACATCCCCATCGTGTTATCTTCCATGTTAGCACAGTGGGGCCACGGAGGCACCTACTCTCTACCCGCGGTTAGTGAACTCAGTCAGTCTGTAAAATTAAAGGGGAACAAGTGTCCCGCAAAGGGAAGGGGAAGGAAGAGAGTCTGTAACCTGGGTTTAATTTGTTGTCAAAGGCTACCTGTCCTGTTGTGTATTTCCAGCAGTTTCCTACTTTCACAGGTGGAGATACCGGGGCTGGACCATGCTCCTCAAATACAATGAGGTCGGGATAAAATTTCCTCACGTATTCAGGGCAAAATAAATGGTTGAAGTTCTGCAATGGGTTAATTAATGATGTTTAAATAAATTAAACTTTTTTTTCCACATGAGTTGCATGTGACTCTTTCTTATAAGGTTTTAATTTTGATGCAAGTGCAATTTCCCTGGCCCTAAATCGACCCAGGGCCGCGGTGGTGAGAGCGCCGAATTCTAATCACTGGACCAGCAGGGAACGCTGCATTGCTGCATCACTGCATCGTAATGCTTGGTGTCATTATTGTCCTTTTCAATCCACTTGTTTCACACCGAAACACATCGTAACCTTGATCTGAATTTAACGCCACGTGATTCTTTGAAATCATCTTTAAATGATTGGGTAAAACCACTCCTTATACCACCGAAAAACAGCTTCGGTTCCAGGTCAGGGCAGTAACTTTTGTAACACCGTTTTTAATTTCAAACCTTATAAAATTGACGACATGCAGCAAATGTGAAAAAATAAGAATTCATTTAATCACCATTAATTAACCGATAGCATTTTTCAGAATGAAAGAAATAATAATATAGTTACTGAGGGACAGTGGTATCTTCAATCATTCATTTTCTCTTTGCATGTGATGAACTTTCATCTCTATCTCATTTACACGCTGTATTTTATGAGAATAGTTTAAAATTATAAGTGTTTATGACCCAGTTGTAAAACCATTGATTGTGTGTTTGTCTATTCTTGAGAGGAGGAGCACTTGAGACCGAAGTTCCAGTTCTATATTTTTACCAACAGAATCAATTTCCACCAGTTTCTTGAAACCCAATAACTTCATTTATTTCTAGTGGACTGGATGGAGGAACATGATCCATGTAAAAAATTGTTATCGTTTTACATGAACTTAAAACTCAGAAATGTATTGGAGTGGGAACTCATTGGATAACAGCACAGCTGTCAATGTTTGCGGAATATATTCGTGCAGCCAAAACACACAATGCCAACCTGGAACCTTAGGGAAAAACAGTTCAAGGCTTTGTTTCTGGGTGGGCTCAAACCACCAACCTTTCGATCAACAGCCAAACGCGCAACAGAGACTGACACATACGTTTTCTGCAAGACATCCAAAACCAGGGTGTCAGTCAGTTAAAGCTTCAGATTGCTCCGACCGGGATGGAACTTGTCCACTCTCAGTTGTACTTTTCCGAAATAAAGGGTGGGATATTCATTGTGGATGTGTGGAAGCAGTCTGGTCCCGCACACTGCAGACACTTCCATGTCACCGCCAACCAGCTCTCCCACAACCGGTGTGATCTACCTTCCAGCCTTCCGGTGCCTTGTCTGTGATTAAGTATTCTGATTGTCCCTAAGCCGGTATTAGGTTTTAATTCCTTTTCAGCTCCTGACTGCAGATATTCCTGTGATTAAACATGAACAAAATGCTTATAGAGATCTTCATATAGACGAACAACTCACATTGCATTTTTCGAGGAGGTAACCAGGAGGGTTGATGAGGGCAGTGGTATGATGCACTTTAGCAAAGTTTTTGATAAGGTCGCACTTGGCAGACTGGTTACGAATGTAAAAGACCATGGGATTCAAGGGCAAAGTGCAAGTTGGGTCCAAAATTTGTTCAGAGGCAGGAATCAAAGCATAATGGTTGATGGGTGATTTTGTGATCCAGTGGGGTTCCGCACAGGGGTTCAGTGCTGGGTCCCTTGCTTTTTGTGGTATACATCAATGACTTGGACTGAAATGTTGAGGGTATGAGTAAGAAGTTTGCAGATGACACTAAAATAGGCTGAGTGGTAGATAATGAAGAAGAAAGTGGCGGACTGCAGGAAGATATCAATGGATGTCTCAAGGCGCTTTGCAGCCAATGAAGTACTTTTTGAAGTGCGGTCACTCTTGTAGTGTGGGAGACACAGCCGCCAATTTGCACACGGCAGGCTCCTATAGGCAGCAGTGTGATGATGACCAGATCATCTGTCTCTGTGATGTTGATTGAGGGATAAATATTGACCAGGACACGAATCCTGGCCACATTTATCCTCCCACCACTTCACACTGTTCTCCGAGGGACCAGCGCGATGATACTGAAACAACAAGCGAAGTTGGTAAGCTAACAATGCAGTCCATCGGAATCCAGCCACACCACCTTATACCACGGGTAACATCTCTCCATGGATTCTGGAATCTGGATCAACAAACCATAATCCCATCTTAGAAGGAATTCCGGGAGGTGCTTCAAGCTTTATTCCATATATGTTAACAGTTTTCAGGTATTTAAACAAATACCGACATTTTTCAAAAGGGCGTCTGGGTGACGTCATCAAAACCCTGGTCGTCATTTTGGAGCGTGAGCAGGAACATCGGCAGGGCCCAGGGACAGAGGAGTGGGAAGGTCGGGGCGGATGAGCGGCGAGTGTTTGTGGCGAGATGCGGTGAATGTTTATGGTGGAGGAGCGGCGACAGATCGTGGAGGAGGTGTGACGGATGGGGGTACGGGGCCCAGAAGAGCCGAGGGCCCAGGGGCAGCACGGGCCAGCCCACACTACGATATGTGTGGGCACTGGGTCCATGCAGCAGAGCTGGTCTCCTGTGGTCTTGGTTAACCCTTGCCACTGGACCAAGACCCAGCTCTGTCAAGCCCGTGTGGTGACTGGTGTGCAACGGTCACCCCATGTTAAATAAATCCACACAAAGGCATCTTCCACCCCCTCAATTGGATTCAGGACTGGAACATCGGGTCCTTCATCGAAACACCTGTGAACTCATGGAAGCAAATCATCCTCGATCGAGGGATCACCTATGATGATGATGATCAATGTACTGGTCAGATGGGAAGAACTGTGGCAAATGGAATTCAATCCGGATATGTGTGAGGTAATGCATTTGGGGAGGTTTAACAAGGCAAGGGAATACACATTAAATGGTACGACACTGAAAAGTGTAGAGGAATAAAGGGACCTTGGAGTGCAGGTCCGCAGATCCCTGAAGGTAGCAGGCCAGGTAGTTAATGTGGTTAAGAAGGCATATGGAATACTTGTCTTTATTATTCAAGGCATGGAATACAAGAGCAAGGAGGTTATGCTTGAACTGTACAAAACACTGGCTACACCACAGATGGAGTACTGCGTGCAGTTCTGGTCACCACATTACAGGAAAGATGTGATTTCACTGGAAAGGGTGCAGAGGAGATTTACTGGAATGTTGCCTGGTCTGGAGAATTTTGGCTATGAGGAGATGCTGAGTCTGTTTTCTTTGTAACAGAGGCATCTGAGCGGTGACCTGATTGTGGTGCATAAAATTGAGGGGCCTGGATAGCATGGATCGGAAGGTCCTGTTTCCCTTGGCAGAGGGGTCAACAACCAAGGGGTGCAGAATGAAAGTAATTGGGGGAGGTTTAGAGGAGATATGAGGGGACATTTCATCACCCAGAGGGTGGTGAGGGTCTGAAACTCAATGCCTGAAAGGGTGGTAGAGGGAGGGACCCTCACCACATTTAAAAGATACGTGGATGTGCACTTAAAGTGCCGCAACATACAGAGCTCTGGACCGAGAGCTGGAAAGTGGGATTAGGCTGGATAGCTCTTGGTCGGCCGGCATGGACACGATGGGCTGAAATGGCCTCACTCTGTGCTGAAACTTTCTGATTCTATGATTCTATTAATATAGATATATATATATAATATATACCATTATCGTAATTTTTCCTTGGTGGTCGGGTGGTTAAGATCCCGAGCACTAACCCTCTTTCTATTCTAAATCAGTTTATCGCATGAAAATAATTGAGGTTTGTGAGAGGATGAATAATTGCATACCTCGGCAGCCTATTATCAGCGAGGGCAGGCATCGACGACGAGGTTCAACACTGCCTCCAGTGCGCCAGTGCAGCCTTCGGCCGCCTGAGGAAGAGAGTGTTCGAAGATCAGGCCCTCAAATCTGCCACTAAGCTCATGGTCTACAGGGCTGTAGTGATACCCGTCCTCCTGTGTGGCTCAGAGACATGGACCTTATACAGTGGGCACCTCAAGTCGCTGAAGAAATACCATCAATGCTGTTTCTGCAAAATCTTGCAAATCCCCTCGGAGGACAGACGCACCAACGTTAGCGTCCTCAATCAGGCCAACATCCCCAGCATCGAAGCACTGACCACACTCGACCAGCTCCGTTGGACGGGCCACATTGTTCGCATGCCTGACACAAGACTCCAAAAGCAAGCGCTCTACTCGGAAATCCTACACGGCAAGCGATCCCCAGGTGAGCAGAGGAAACGTTTCAAGGACCCTCAAAGCCACTTCATAAAATGCAACATCCCCAACAACAGCTGGGAGTCCCTGGATAAAGACCACCCTCAGTGGAGGAAGAGCATCTGGAGAGCGCTGAGAACCTCGAATCTCATCGTCGAGAGCTTGCAGAACACATGCACAGGCAGCGGAAGGAGCGTGTGGCAAACCAGTCCCACCCACCATTTCCTTCAACCACTGTCTGTCCCACCTGTGACAGAGACTGTAATTCCCGTATTGGACGGTTCAGTCACCTGAGAACTCACTTTTAGAGTGGAAGCAAGTCTTCCTCGATTTCGAGGGACTGCCTATGATGATGATGAATTGCTGTAATCACCGTTAATAACCCCGTTACTTCCTGTTACACACTGAGTTTACAGACTCTCTGGCTTCTCCTGCCCTTTGCGGGACACTTGTTCCGGGTGCAACTTTACAAACTGGGTGAGTTCGCTGATCGCGGGGAGACAGCAGGAGTCTCTGTGGCCCACTGTGAGGATGTGGAAGTGGACATGGTGGGTGGTAATTACGTGACATTTCTGTAAAGGGCAGCGGAGGAGAAGGATTGAGAGCTTTCAGTGTGAGCCAGAAGTTGTTTAAGGTGAGCCAACACATTCCTGATCCTTCTCTTTTCTTCTGAGGCAATCCCCTGGAGTCGAGGATGACTTGCTTCCACATCAGCATCGGTCCCGATCAGCACCGAGGGAGCTCACTGTTCAGCTCCCCTCTGTTGTGCTTCCTGTAACAGAGGTTTCTGTAGTGTAGCGGTTATCATGTTTGCTTTACATGTGAAAAGTTCCTGGTTCTATCCCAGGCGGGAACATTATGTTTAAACTTGCTGTGGATGAACAATCGGAGGCGAGTTTCGTCTCCTGGCAAAAAAGCTGATGCTGCCTGTGCGGTACCAGAACTGAACACAGTCCCCCAAGTGAGGTCGAACCAGGGCTTTGTATAGCTGCACACAACATCTGTCCCCTTGTGTTCCAGTTATACGAACATTAGAAGTAGGAGCAGGAGTTGGCCACACGGCCCCTCGAGCCAGCTCCACCATTTAATAAGATTATGGCTGATCTGATCATTGACTCAGCTCCACTCCCCAAAACCCCTTATCCCCTTATCCGTTTAAGAAATTATCGATTTCTGTCTAAAATATATTCAATGTCCCAGCTTCCACAGCTCTCTGAGGCAGCGAATTCCGTAGATTTACAACCCTCTAAAAGAAGAAATTTCTCCTCATCTCAGTTTTAAATGGGTGGTCCCTTATTCTAAGATGATGCCCACAAGTTGTCGTCTCCCCGACCAGTGGAAACATCCTCTCTGCATCCACCTTGTCAAGCCACCTCATAATCCTATACATTTCGATAAGATCACCACCCATTCTTCTGAATTCCAATGAATAGAGGCCCAATCTAAACAACCTTTCCTCATAAGTCAACCACCTCATCTCCAGAATCAACCGAGTGAACCTTCTCTGAACTGCCTCCAGAGCAAGTGTATCCTTTCGTAACTATGGAAAACAAAACTGCATGCAGTATTCCAGGTGCTGCCTCACCAATACTCTGAAAAACAGTAACAAGATTTCCCTGCTTTTATACTCAATCCCCTTTGCAATAAAGGCCAAGATTCCATTGACCTTCCTGATCACTTGCTGGTGATCGAGTTCGCTGGATATAAAGGCCAGCTTAACATTAGTCTTATTTGATTATTTTGTGTACCTGCCCATGACATTTACATAAAACCATGTTGATTCTGTCGAATCATATTATAATTTTCGAAGTGCCCTGACACCACTTCTTAACAATGGATTATAGCATTTTCCCGATGACTGATGTCAGACTAACTGTCCTGTAGTTCCAGGTTTTCTCTCTCCCTCCTTTCTTGAATAGCGATGTTACATTTTCTACCTTCCGATCCGCTGGGACTGTTGTAGAATCTGGATATCGTGGTGCAACGGTTACGGGTCTAACTCCCGATCAGGAGGCTGCGTGTTCAAATCAGTTAATTTAGCAATTGTTCTTCCGGAATTGATATTGTGTTTGCTGTTTCACAATAACCAGACCCTTGCTCTAAATCCAGTCTCACTGTTACCCCAGGCTCACGTTCAGGTTACAATGAACATTCTGAATCAGATGCCTGAAGTGCAGTGTGTAAAATGGGATATGGTTTAACAGTTAACATGCAAAACACAGAACCAATTATTCAATTATTGACTCTCCCTCAGTTAACATTACTTTCACTGTGCAAAAGAAGCTGATCGGTTAATTAATGAAGTTTGCCCGAGAAAGCGACATACAATTTAACAATAATGATTCACCCAACATGGGGCTCAAACCCACAATAGTAAGATTAAGAGCCTCATGCTGTATCTACTGAGCTAGCCAGGATTATGTAAATCCCTTGTCCCTGTCGGTGATTGCAGCCAGGCGCCTGTTGGTTTCGCCCCATTTCCGGGTGTTTCCCGATCCTGTCTGTCTCTCTGTCTCTGTTCAATCTGTGTGTGGCCACCTCCAGTTTGATTTTGAACGAATACCCGTGTTTGTGTACTCAGTAAAAACAGAAAATGCTGGAAACACTCAGCAGGTCGGGTAGTATCTGTGGAGGTGAGGAAGTGGGAATAATCGATGGGTTTGTTTGTGGCTTTGATCTGCTGCTGGGAAGTGAGGCAGCGCTGCAGGATGCTTTTTTTCGAGGTGTAAGCAGAGGTTTCCGTCGTGTAACGGTTATCACCTTCGCTGCACATGTGAAATATCCCCGGTTTGAGCACGGACAGAAACATTATTTTGGAGAATATCTTTCTGTGTAATACATTTTTAAAAAGTAGCCCCAGGTTCCTGGTATCATGAGCGATGGGCATTTTAACTCACTCTCCTAAAATACAGTGTGTGTAAAATCAGACAGGGGATAAAACTTCATCAGTGATTAAAGTTCCTGAACTCAGTAAAGTTCAGTTATTGAAGTTTCCATCGATGCATTGCATAAACATAATTGAGGTGTGTGAGAGGATTAATAATGGGCTTTAATCGTTAATGAGCCCATTACTTTATGTTATAGACCCAGGTTACACACTCTCTTGCTTCTGAAAGAGTTGAGATGCATGTGGGTGATTGGGGCCCATCTTTCCCCACATTACAATGCTCCATCGGTACTTCATTGACTTTAAATCACTTGGGGATATTCTGAGTTGTTGAAAGGCCACGTAAAAATGCAAGTCATTCTTTGCAAAAGTTCTAACCGCAAGTTCAAACTTCGCCGGCAAATGGAGGCTCACCCAGAATTTGTTCTGACACCACGACAAAGTCCTTAAAAGTGGGATTCAGCAGTTCAGCTGCTCGCTAAATATTTCCGTCTGACCTGGTGCTGCAAGTGGAGACGTGTCCGCAGTGTAGCGTTTAACACGTTCGCCTCACACACGGGAAAGCTCACCGGGTGGAAATATTTTGTTGGAACTTTCTCCTCATGCATGTTCAGGGGAGAGATTGTTCTCCAGTGAAAGGACATAAGATCATAAGAACGTAAGAATTAGGAACAGGAGTCGGCCATTCGGCCCATTTTAATGTTTTCAAAATGGTTCCACCCGGGGACCTTTGGTGTGTTTGGGGAAGATGATAACCACTACACTACAGACACACAGTGGTAGATGTTGTCCAAGGAAAATAACCAGAGCTCGAACCAACACAGCTGGGCGATACTTCAGGAGCTGGTTTTACGAGAATAGAATGACGGTGCTATATTTAGGAAGGCTGTGAGAGTGGCAGGAATTGATCTCGTATTTCCCAGACTTTATACACAGGAACATAGGAACAGGAGGAGGCCATTTGCAGCGAGTGGTTAGGATCCGGAATGTGTTGCCTGAAAGGGTGGCAGAGGCAGAATTAATCTTATCTTTCAAAATGGATTTGGAAAAGTATCTGAAGGAAAAATATCTCAGGGGTACGGGTAAAGGCCGGAGGAGTGGGACTAGCTGAGAGTCGGCACGGGCTCGACAGGCCGAACGGCCTACTTCCGTGCTGTAACCGTTCCATGATTCTATATTATGTTTAAACTTGCTGTGGATGAACAATCGGAGGCGAGCTTAGTCTTCTGGTAAAAACGCTGATGCTGTCTGACCAGCTGAGATTTCCAGCAATTCTGTTTTTATTTGTTATTTATGGATTGAGTCGGTACATCTAGAGCTTTCTAATTCAGAAGATTCGGGGGGCACGGAAATTTGGGAGTTTAACGACTTTGAAAGGAACATTTTTGACTTGTGCAGCTTCGGTCAGAGAAATGTTTGTGTCATGATTTTTTCACAGAAAGGGATTCAGAATTACACCTTCTGGCTTCACACTTCTCTCTGGGCAGGCAGTTAAACAGGGGTTTCCGTAGTGTAGCAGTTATCATCTTAGTTTCTCACACACAAAAAGTCCCCAGTTCAAGCCCGGGCGGAAACATCATTTTAGAATATATTTGCTGTGAAATAAGTTGAACATAAGTGCCCCAGGTTCCTTGTCTTATGAGCAATGACCATTTTAAACCAATCTGATAAAATACAGAGTGTGTTAAGTCAGATAGGGTGTAAAATGTCATCGATGATTAAAGCTCCTGAAATTATTACAGTTCAGTTTTTGAAATATCGACTGTAAGTCTGCAAAACAATCCGGGTGGGAATATTGGCCCAAAAATTCCGGTTGGAGGCTTCCCACGGACAATTCCCTTCCGACCGGAGATGTTTTACGAACCTACCTGGTGGTCTAGGAGGCACCGTGGATTCCATTGGGGAGGCCTTCTCTTCCCGCGCTGCGAAGCACACTCCCGTCCGGAGGGATCCCACGTGTGACTGCTCAGCCAATCAGGTACGTATTCCACAGCTTTCCCATTAATAGCAATGGGACTCGCGTACCTCCGGGTTGTCAGTGCTATTCATGAGAACAAAAAACACACACACACTGAGAAATAATAAAAAACAGACCTCACATAATTAAAATTAATTGAAATTAAAGTTAATAAACGCATTAGAAAAAAACAAGGTAGTTCCAATTTTTTTTAAGCTTTGTAATTCGGGATAAAAATAAACTTACCTTAGTTGGCAGAGTTTTTCACAATACATTGTGTTCATTTTATTTTATTTTATTGTGGTTATGAGTGTTTTTAAACACTTGTGCCTGTAAAATTGCGCTATGCGCTTGCTTTTTCAGCTGCAAGGATTTTGAGGATATTTGGTGGGCAAGATATGCGTAAATCCCGCAATCTGTAGAAACTTTGTACAGGCCAAGGACGTTGGAATTTCCCTAAACTTACTGTGGATGAAGAATCGGAGGCAAGATTAGTCTCCTGGCAAATGATGCCTGACCTGATGAGATTTTCAGCATTTCCTGTTTTTATTTGCTATTTATTCTCCTGGCAAAAGGGCTCCCTTATTCCTTAATTGCTCTGTATTTCACTTCAATAAATAGATAACTTTCAGTGAGAGAAAACGGATCCACCGGGGACCTTTCGCGTGTGAGGCCAACGTGATATCCGCCACACTGCAGCCCATCAAAGGGCAAGAAACCACTGAATATAAAGGATGAGCTCACAAATATCAGGGGCAGTGCAGTCTGGTCAACATCAAACCCTCCTTTCTTATTCAGCAGTGGCATGAACGGGAGTCAGACGCCACAAAGTTTAATTAAAGACACAAATACAAGTAACACTTCCAAATCTTTTCACTGTAAAATTCTTTCACTTTATTTCAAATCGTACTGTGTTGAATCTGAAAATGAGCACCATGGGATTTTATCTTCACCACTGATTTCCTGCATTGTTTCACATTGCAACATTAATTTGTGAAAATACTGGCAAAACTGAGCCCCGGATTATTTTACGTCGGGGTCACATTGCTTTTGGATAATTCCAGAATTTATATTTTCTTTGCTGTTTAGCAACAACCAGACCCTTGCTCCAATGTCTGTCTCACTGTTTCCCCGGTGTCAGGCAGAGATACGCCTGCTGCCCTCATTTATTTCATGTGACAGGAAACAAAAGTTCAAAATCAACCTGCAGGTGGCCACATACCGCATGAAATAGTCACGATGGCCGAGCGGTCTCAGGTGCTGTGTTCAGTTTGCAGTTTTTTCTGGAAGTGTGGGTTCGAGTCCCACTTCTTTATTATCATCATTAAGCAAAACCCATTTGTTCGGCACCACGACCAACTCCTTAAAAGTGGGATTCAGCAGTTCACCTGCTCGCTTAACATTTCCGTCTGACCGGGTGCTGAAAGTGGAGATGTTTCCGCAGTGTAGCGGTTAACACGTTCGCCTCACACGCGAAAGCTCACCGGGTGGGAATATTGAATATTTTCTGGAGCTTTCTCCTCATACATGCTCAGGGGCGAGATTGTTCTCCTGTGGAAGGTCATTAGATCATAAACATGTAAGGATCAGGAGCAGGTAAAAATACATCTCCTCACCCTACATCCCCCACTCCGGATTTTTCCTTTTACCAATTATCTTATGTCTTTGTCCTCTGGTTACCGACACTCCTGCCCGTGGAAGCAGTTTCCCCATAATTCTGAAAACCTCTATTAAATATCCCCTTAACTGTGATTACTGGGGTTCAATGTGGGGAAGGGTCAGTTTATCCACTTTGCACCGAAGAATGATCGACCAGTGCATGATCTAAAAAAAAGATGTCAGAGAAGATTTTTTCTGTGAAATAGCCGGTCCTGTTCATTTTAACAAAAGTTGCACCGGTTCCTGAAGTCATAAGTGATACGCCCTTACTGTACAGTATAAATGCACACGAGGCCCATGCTTGAGAGAAGTTCAGTCTGTGACCTGTCCTTTATTCCTTTGCATTCAAGTGATGAAAGTGGGTGGAGCTTCCCCTTTTATACCTGAAGGTCCAGGTTAGCAGTGCCCCCCACAAGTTCACCACCGAGTGGTCATTGTTCTCACAATGTACAACTTGTCAGTTTATACATGGGTTACAATGCTGGTTGAATACATGACATCACCTCCTACCCCAAAGTCTTTTTGGGATCACAAGTTGAGTCTTTCTGGTGGTTTACGCTCTCTTGTAGAGCGCCTAAGTTGGGGCACCGGTTGTTGGGCGCTGGCCTGTGTGTCTGCTGTTTGCAGTGCCTCAGGCCTATCCGGACTGCCCACAGTGACTGGGCTCTCCTCCCTTCGGTTCCGGTGTTCGGTCACCTGTGCTGGAGTGAACTCTATATCGTGTTCTTCCTCTGCTTCTTCTATGGGGTTGCTGAATCTCCTTTTTGTTTGATCCACGTGTTTGCGGCAGATTTGTCCATTGGTAAGTTTAACTACCAGAATCCTATTGCCCTCTTTGGCAATCACAGTGCCTGCGACCCATTAAGGCCCTGCAGTGTGGTTGTGGACAACAACAGGGTCGTTTACACCAATATATCGTGCCCTCGCATTCCTGTCATGGTAGTTATATTGTGATTGGCGCCTGCTCTCAACAATTTCTTTCATGGTGGGGTGTATAAGGGATAACGGGTTTTGAGCATCCTTATCATTAGCAGCCCAACGGGTGGAACCCCTGTGAGCGAGTGTGGTCGGGATCTATTGGCCAACAGGAGGCGTGATAATTGGCTTTGTAGGGAACCCCCTTGGATTCTGAGCATGCCCTGTTTGATTATCTGCACTTTTCGTTCTGCCTGGCCGTTTGAGGCTGGCTTGAACGGTGCCTTTCTGACATGGTTAATTCCATTGCCTGCCATGAAGTCCTGGACCATTGTCGCTGACCAAGATGTCTGGTAGACCGTGGGCGGCGAACATTGCCCGTAGACTGTCTACCGTGGCAGAGGATGTGCTTGAATTTAAAATGTCACACTCGATCCATTTGGAGTGGGCGTCTACTACAACCAAAAACATTTTTCCAATGAAAGGACTTGCGTAGTCATCATGGATGCGTGACCAAGGCTTGGCGGGCCATGGCCAGGCGCTAAGGGGGGCTTCCCTGGGCGCATTGCCCAGCTGGGCACACGTGTTGTACCTGCGAAAACAAAGTTCCAGATCTGCATCTATCCCTGGCCACCAAACGTGTGACCTGGCAATTGCCTTCATCATGACAATGCCCGGATGCTCATTGTGGAGTTCTATGATGAACATCCCTCTGCCCATCTGGGGCATGACTACGTGGTTTCCCCACAGTAGGCAATCAGGCTGAATCGGTAGTTCACCCCTGCCCCTGAGAAATGGTTTAAATTCCTCAGGGCATGCCCTGTACGTGGCTGCCCAGTCTCCATTCAGGACACATTTCTTGACTAGAGACAATAGCGGGTCTCTATTTGTCCAGACTTTAATCTGACGGGCTGTCACAGGTGAGCCTTCGCTTCCGAAAGCTTCAACAGCCATGACCATCTCAGCAGCATGCTCGGTAGCCCCCTCAGTGGTGGCTAGTGGGAGCCTGCTGAGTGCATCGGCGCAGTTTTCAGTGCCCGGTCTGTGCCGAATTGTATAGTCATAGCTGGCTAATGTGAGTGCCCACCTCTGTATGCGGACCGATGCTTTTGCATTTATGGCCTTGTTGTCGGCCAAAAGTGACATTAGGGGTTTGTGATCTGTCTCCAGCTCAAAGTTCCTGCCAAACAGGTACTGGTGCATTATCTTTACCACATATACACACGCGAGCGCCTCCTTTTCTATCATCCCGTAGCCCCTTTCTGCCTGGGACAGACTTCTGGAGGCATAAGCTACCGGCTGTAACTGACCCTTGGCATTGACATGCTGCAACACACACCCGGCACCATTGGACGACGCATCGCACGTTAACACAAGTTTCTTACATGGGTCACATCGCGTTAACAGATTGTTGGAACATAACAAATTGTGTGATCAATTAAAAGCCCTTTCCTGGCTGTCCCCCAAGACCCATTCGCGACCTTTGCTTAGGAGCACGTGTAGCGGCTCGAGCAGCGTGCTCAATTTGGGAAGAAAGTTACCAAATAGTTCGGGAGCCCCAGGAACAAACGCAGCTCCGTCGTGTTACGGGGTCTGGGTGCTCTCTGGATCGCTTCCGTCTTGGACGCAGTAGGGCTCATCCCGTCTACTCCTACCCTCATCCCCAGGAATTCTACCTCTGGAGCTAGGAAGATGCACTTCGCCTTTTTCAGTCGCAGCCCTACCCGGTCCAGTCTGCGTAGCACCTCCTCCAGGTTGTGGAGGTGTTCTTCAGTATCGTAACCCGTGATGAGGGTGTCGTCCTGAAAAACCATCGTCCCTGGAATCGACTAGAGGAGGCTTTCCATATTTCGTTGGATGATCGCTGCGGCCGAGCGAATCCCAAACGGACATCTGTTGTACTCAAATCACCCCTTGTGTGTCGTGATGATGGTCAGCTTCTTCAACTCTCTCGCCAGCTCCTGGGTCATGTAAGCTGAGGTCACGTCCAATTTTGAAAAAAGTTTGCCACCGGATAGCATCGCAAAGAGGTCCTCCACTCTCAGTAGCGGGTACTGGTCTTGGAGTGACACCCGATTGATGGTGGCCTTGTAATCACCATATATCCTGACCGACCCATCCGCCTTGAACACCGGTACAATCGGGCTCGCCCAGTCACTGAATTCGACTGGCAAAATGATACCTTCCCTCAGCAGGCGGTTCAATTCACCTTCTATCTTTTCACGCATCACGTATGGCACCGCTCTGGCCTTGTGGTGTCCTGGCCTGTCCGGGTTTATGTGAATCACTATCATGGCCCCCATGAAAGTGCCAGTGCCGGGTTGAAATAATGAGTCAAATTTGTGCAGGATCTGTGAGCATGATACTCGCTCCACAGAGGAAATATCATTGACATTGCCCCATTTCCAGTTCTCGACAGCAAGCCAACTCCTCCCCAGTAGTGCGGGACCGTCCCCCGGGACAACACAGAGTGGCAACCTGTTCTCCGAATCTTTGTGGGTCACGATTACCGTGGTGCTGCCAAGCACCGGAATGATCTCCTTGGTGTATGTCCATAGTTTGCGTCAGTCGGTGATAATTTTGGCCCTACTGGCCTTGGACGCCCACAACTTTTCAAACTATTTGATACCCATCAGGGACTGGCTAGCCCCCGTGTCTTGCTCCATTGATACTGGGATGCCACTGAGGAGCACTTTCATCATTATCGGTGGCGTCCTGGTGTATGAACTGTATACGTGCTCCACATGAACTCACTGAACTTCAGCTTCCAGCGATTTCCCCCAGCGTTCATTTCTGCAATTCCTGTAGGCATTTTGCTCATCTCTGCAAACTCCTGCTGAGTTTGTGCCTCCATGCCTCCAACATGAGCTGTTGTTGGAAACAAAAGATCCCTTGCTAGTCGATCGTCCCTGACAAGCCCTGTGACTGTCCTTGAGTGTGCCATTAACAGGTGTTGATGGCCCCATTACTGGCCACATTGTCCCTTGCATTGGTGTGAATCGCCGTTCAGCTTGCCATTATCTCTGTCGAACTCCCCCTCTGGGTTCGACTACATGTTGGGGCATGCCCGATTGCCCTTGTCTGCCTGGAGAACTGTGTTCTGCTTCAACAATGTTGATTCTCTGTCCCAACCATTCCTTAACACAGTATCTCTCGTATATTCTGCTAGCGGCCATGCTCACGTGGTTAAAATCCCAATTTCTTGTCGCCATTGATACATCTGTACTGTACAGTATAAATGCACAAGAGGCCCATGCTTGATAGAAGGTCAGTCTGTGGCCTGTCCTTTGTTCCTTTGCACTCAAGTGATGAAAGTGGGTGGAGCTTCCCCTTTTATACCTGAAGGTCCAGGTTAGGAGTATCTCCCACAAGTTCACCTACTCGTGGTCATTTTTCTCACAGTGTACAACTGAGGTCAGATTACATATGGGTTACAATGTTGGTTGAATACATGACAATAAGCACTTAAAATTTTAAACCATTCTCCGAAAATACATTGTGTAAATAAGATAGGGATAAAAGTTAACCACATGGAAAGAGAAAATGAATGATTGAAGCTCGTAAAACATCCTCTCGGAATGAGTGATCACAATATGCTTGAATTTGTAATACAGATTGAGGGTGAGGAAGTAGTGTCTCAAACGAGCATACTATGCTTAAACAAAGGGGACTACAGTGGGATGAGGGCAGAGTTGGCTGAAGTTGACTGGAAACACAGACTAAACGGTGGCACAATTGAGGAACAGTGGAGGACTTTTAAGGAGCTCTTTCACATTGCTCAACAAAAATATATTCAAGTGAAAAAGAAGGGCGGAATGAGAAGGGATAACCAGCCGTGGATAACCAAGGAAATAAAGGAGAGTATCAAATTAAAAACCAATGCGTATAAAGTGGCCAAGGTTAGTGGGAGAATAGAAGAATGGGAAAATTTTAAACGACAGCAAAGAATGACAAAGCAAGCAATAAAGAAAGGAAAGATAGATTACAAAGGTAAACTTGTGCAAAGCATAAAAAGCAATAGTTAAAGCTATTATTGATATATAAAACGGAAAAGAGTGACTAAAGTAAATGTTGGTCCCTTAGAAGATGAGAAGGGGGATTTAATAATGGGAAATGTGGAAATGGCTGAGACCTTCAACAATTATTTTGCTTCGGTCTTCACAATGGAAGACACAGAAACCATGCCAGAAATTGCTGGTCACAGGAATGTGGGAAGAAAGGACCTTGAAACAATTACTATCACGAGGGGGGTAGTGCTGGACAGGCTAATGGGACTCAAGGTAGACAAGTCCCCTGGTCCTGATGAAATGCCAGGGTAGTAAAAGAGATGGCGGAAGTTATAGCAGATGCATTCGTTATAATCTACCAAAATTCTCTGGACTCTGGGGAGGTACCAGCGGATTGGAAAGCAGCTAATGTAACGCCTCTGTTTAAAAAAGGCGGCAGACAAAAGGCAGGTAACTATAGGCTGGTTAGTTTAACATCTGTAGTAGGGAAAATGCTTGAAACTATCATGAAGGAAGAAATAGCGGGACATCAAGATAGGAATAGTGCAATCAAGCAGACGCAGCATGGATGCATGAAGGGGAAATCCTGTTTAACTAATTTACTGGAATTCTTTGAGGATATAATGAGCATGTTGGATAGAGGTGTACCGATGGATGTGGTGTATTTAGATTTTCAAAAGGCATTCGATAAGGTACCACACAAAAGGTTACTGCAGAAGATAAAGGTACGCGGAGTCAGTGGAAATATATTAGCATAGATAGAGAATTGGCTGGCTAACAGAAAGCAGAGAGATGGGATAAATGGGCCCTTTTCACGTTGGAAATCGGTGGTTAGTGGTGTGCCACAGGGATCGGTGCTGGGACCACAACTGTTTACAATATACATAGATGACCTGGAAGAGGGGACAGAGTGCAGTGCAACAAAATTTGCAGATGACACAAAGATTACTGGGAAAGCAGGTTGTGTAGAGGACACAGAGAGGCTGCAAAGAGATTTAGATAGGTTAAATGAATGGGCTAAGATTTGGCAGATGGAATACAATGTCGGAAAGTGTGAGGTCATCCACCTTGGGAAAAAAAACAGTAAAAGGGAATATTATTTGAATGGGGAGAAATTGCAACATGCTGCGGTGCAGAGGGACCTGGTGGTCCTTGTGCATGAATCCCAAAAAGTTAGTTTGTAGGTGCAACAGGTAATCAGGAAGGCGAATGGAATGTTGCCCTTCATTGCAAGAGGCATGGAGTACAAAAGCAGGGAGGTCCTGCTGCAACCGTATAGGGTATTGGTGAGGCCGCACCTAGAGTACTGCATGCAGTTTTGGTCACCTTACTTAAGGAAGGATATACTAGCTTTGGAGGGGGTACCGAGACGATTCACTCGGCTGATTCCGGAGATGAGGGGGTTACCTTATGATGATGGATTGAGTAGACTGGGTCTTTACTCGTTGGAGTTCAGAAGTATCTTGTAGAAACATTTAAAATATTGAAAGGGATAACAAGATAGATGCAGAGAGATTGTTTCCACTGTCGGGGAGACTAGAACTAGGGGGCACAGACTCAAATTACGGGGGAGCCAATTTAAAACCGAGTTGAGAAAGAATTCGTTCTCCCAGAGGGTTGCGAATCTGTGGAATTCTCTGCCCAAGGAAGCAGTTGAGGCTAGCGCATTGAATATATTCAAGTCACAGATAGATAGATTTTTAACCAATAAGGGAATTAAGGGTTATGAGGAGCGGGCGGATAAGTGGAGCTGAGCCCACGGCCAGATCAGCCATGATCTTGTTGAATGGCGGAGCAGGCTCGAGGGGCTACATGGCCTACTCCTGTTCCTAATTCTTCTGTTCTTATGTTCTTATGTACCACTATCCCTCAGTAACCATATTATCATTTCTTTAATTCTGCAAAAGAAAGTTATCGGTTAATTGAACATGATTAAATGAATTCATTTTTTCACATTTGCTGCATGTTGACATTTATATAGGGCTATTAGTTTGAAAACTGTGTAGTAAATATTATCTCCCTTACCAAGAATCGAACCTGTATTGCGGTGGTACAAGGGGTGGATTCAGTGAATCATTTGAATGTGATCTCAAGTGGCGTGAATTTCAGATCACGTTTACTGTCGGCACCTTTAATAATGACTCCACCAGGCAGGGTATGATACTTAAACTGTGTAGACGTGTAGTCCTTTATTTGAAGCTCCTCGAGTGAGGACACCAAGCTGTGAGCTCCTTTATATACTGGGTTGCAGTGTAACCTTTCGGTCTCAAGCAGCAGCATCCTCTGGTGTTGTTCAGGTGTGTACAGTGTAAGAGTACATTCAGTGTTGCATAGCAGTGTTACAGACATCACACAGTAAACAGGCATGCATACACAACAGTTACAATCTGTTTCGGTGTGAATCAAGTGAACTGAAAATGACAATAATGTCATTAACTATAAAGATGCAGCAATAAAATGGTATATCGGTCCCTGGTTGTCGAGTGGTCAGGAGTCCATGCTCTCAACGTTGTGTCCTGGGTTCAATTCCCACCTTCGGAAGTTGTACTTTTAGTTCAAAACCTTATAAAAAAAAAAGAGATCATTTATTTTACAGATCTATATGCAAATCATGTATAAAAAATAAGAATCATTGACTTCAACATCATTAATTAATACATAAATTATTTTGTAAATCTTTTACCATTTATTTTGCCATGAGCATGTGAGGAACTTTTATCCCGATCTCATTGGGTTTAATTGTGGTACAAATGACGAAACGGGGGCTGGGTTCAGGAAAGGTTTACGTAGTGTAGCCGTTATCATGTTCACCTCCCACATGAAATGTCCCTGGTTTGAGCCTGGGCGCATGCTTTATTTTAGAATATATTTGCTGTGAAATACATTGAACAAAAGTAGCCCCAGGTTCCGTGTCTTATGAGCAATGAACATTTTAAACCAATCTCCTAAAATACAGGGTGAGTAAAGTCAGATTTATGGATTGAGTCAGCACAACTAGAGCTTTCTGATCCAGAAGATTCGGGGGGTGCGTTAATTTGGGAGTTTGACGACTTTGAAAAGAAAATTTTTTACTTGTGCAGCTTCGGTCAGAGAAATGTTTGTGAAAAGATTTTTTCACAGAAAGGGACTCAGAATTACACCTTCTGGCTTAACACTTCTCTCTGGGCACTAAGTTTAGCAGTGGTTTCTGTACTGTAGCGGTCATTGCGTTTGTCTCAGACACGAAAGGTCCCAGGTCCGAGCCGGGGCAAAAACATTATTTTAGAATATAATTGCTGTGAAATAAATTGAAAAAAGTACCCCAGGTTCCTTGTCTTCTGAGCAATGAACATTTTAAACCAATTTCAAAAATTCAGAGTGTGTTAAGTCAGATAGGGTGTAAAATATCATCTATGATGAAAGCTCCTGAAATTATTACAGTTGAGTTATTGAAGTATTGACTGTAAGTCTGCAAAACAATTCGGCTGGGAATATTAGCCCAAAAATTCCAGTGGGAGGCTTCCCGCGGACAATTCCTTTCCGATCGGTGATGTTTTAATCACCCCGCCTCCCACAGAGTTTAATTAATTGCATGTAATTATTTGAAAAAAGTTTGAATTAAAAAGTTACTTTCCGAACTCGGGCTCCATCTGTGAATGCCTAACCACTAAACGAGCAGGATACGCATTAAATAATTTAATTCCAGACGTAATATTTTCTTTGCTGTTTCACAATAACCATACCTATGCTCCAAAATCTGTCTCACCGTTTCCCCGGTGTCAGTCAGAGAAGCACATGGGACTGAATCAGTGACTTTGCTTTTTCGTCCTGTCTTCTGAAGCGCCGCACAGTCCCACTCCGACATCAATGAGCTGTTGGAACGTTAGTGTATCCAGGTTGCGGGTGGCCACCCCGAGCGCAGCAGAGGGGTTTCTGCATTAGTTCTGGGTGGGGACAGTATTTCCCCTTCTCTCTTCCTCTTGTCTATATCCCTCTGCCTTGTTTTCTGTATTTATTCCCCGGCCTCATTTTACGTGTTTAATGGGGAAGAAAGGATGAAGTGTGCGACACTCTGGAACAATTTCTCTCACTCAAATATATCTATTTAGTGAAGTGAAATAAAGAGCAATTAAAGAATAAGGGAAAAGCCACTGTCGCCCTTTTGACAGGAGAATAAACTCGCCCATGGCTGTTCATCCACAGCAAGTTTAAACATTATCGTCCTGCACGGGATCATTTTGCGTGGAAAGCAAATGTGATAACGGCTCCACTGCGGAAACCGCTCTGACCAGAAGTACAGCAGAGGGCAGCTGACCAGTGAATGCCTTCTGTGCTGATCGGGAATGTGTTGGCTCACCTTAAACAACTTATGTCCCTCACTGACAGCTGTCAATCTTTCTCCTCCACTGCCCTTTACACAAACATGTCACTGATCCCCACCCACTATCCTACATCCCCATCGTGTTATCTTCCATGTTAGCACAGTGGGTCCGCGGAGGCACCTACTCTCTCCCCACGGTTAGTGAACTCAGTCAGTCTGTAAAATAAAAGGGGAACAAGTGTCCCGCAAAGGGCAGGGGAAGGAAGAGAGTCTGTAACCTGGGTTTAATTGTTTGTCAAAGGCTACCCGTCCTGTTGTTTATTTCCAGCAGTTTCCTACTTTCACAGGTGGAGATACCGGGGCTGGACCATGCTCCTAAAATACAATGAGGTCGGGATAAAAGTTCCTCACGTACTCAGGGCAAAATAAATGATTGAAGTTCTACAATGGATTAATTAATGATGTTTAAATCAATGAATCTTTTTTACCACATTAGATGCACGCAACTCTTTCTTATAAGGTTTAAATTTTGATGGAAGTGCAATTTCCCTGGCCGGAAATCGAACCAGGGCCGCGGTGGTGAGAGTGCCGAATACTAATCACTGGACCACCAGGGAACGCTGCATTGCTGTATCGCTGCATCGTAATGCTTGGTATCATTATTGTCCTTTTCAATCCACTTGTTTCACACCGAAATACATTGTAACCGTGATCTGAATTTAACGCCACGTGATTCTTTGAAATCACCATTAAATGATTGGGTATAACCACTCCTTATACCACGGAAAAACAACTTCGATTCCAGGTTAGGGCGGTAACTTCTGTCTCTGCTTTTTTCAATTCAAAAAATAAGAATTCATTTAATCACCGTTAAATAACCGATACCTTTTTCAGGATGAAATAATTAATAATATAGTTACTGAGGGACAGTAGTATCTTTAATCATTCATTTTCTCTTTACATGTGATGAATTTTTATCCCTATCTCATTTACATGCTGTATGAGAAATTGTAAGTGTTTATGACTCAGTTGTAAAACCATTGATTGTGTGTGTGTCTATTCTTGATAGGAGGAGCAATTGAGACCGAAGTTCCAGTTCGATATATGTATCAATAGAATCAATTTTCACCAGTTCCTTTAAACTCAATAACATAATTTATTTTGATTGGACTGGATGGAGGAACATGATCCATGTAAAAAATTGTTATCATTTTACTTGTGCTGAATGCTCATAAAAGTATTGGAGTGTGAACTCACTGGATAACAGCAAAGCTTGCAATGTTTGCGGAATATATTCGTGCAGCCAAAATGCACAATGACAACCCGGAACTGTGCGGCACCGAATCCTCGGGGAAAAACATTAAAAGGCTTCGCCCGGAGATGGGTTTGGATTACCAACCTTTCAGTTACCAGCCGAATGCGCTAAACCATTGCGCCACAGATACACACTGCAAGACATGCAAAACCAGGGTGTCAGTCAGTTAAATCTTCAGATTGCTCCGACCGGGATGGAACTTATCCACTCTCAGTTGTACTTTTCCCAAGTAAAGGGTGGGACATTCATTGTGGATGTGTGGAAGCAGTCTGGTCCCGCACACTGCAAACACTTCCATGTCACCACCAACCAGCTATTCCACAACCGGTGTGATCTACCTTCCAGCCTTCCGGTGCCTTGTCTGTGATGAAGTATGTTTCAAAAGTTTTGGTATAGTTGGTTCCATGGTGTAATGGTGAGCCCTCTTGACTTTAAATCTCGTGATCTGAGTTCAAATCTCAGTAAAACCTAAATTCTTGTTGTCCCAGCTGCTGAAAATTTGGGAGAAACAAGTGAAAGACACCCGGTGCTGGTGGGCAGTTTTGTTGCCTTTTTCATTGATGCTTGATCTACAAGTCGAGTTGTCAAATTGTGTGCTCAACCGTCAGTTATCTGCTACAAATCAGCGGAGAACAAATACTTTGTTGTCTAATGCTGCCTTTGCCTGCACAATGTGTGCTGAGATTATCTGTGCAATATGCATTCCGCAGGATGAATAAAAGCAATGCTTTTTGAAATGCAGGCACTGCATGTTTTGCACTCGACAAAACGTTGCATTTTCTTTTCATTAATTTTACATTAATGCATTGCAATGCCAACGCACTTTTTACGTGGCAAGATCGATAATTAGCAGAGCAGAATGAAGAGATCGCAAAGTTTCTGTTTAAAGAATGGACTCAGTCGAGAATATTTTGTGGATTTTATTTTTCTGAGGCTACTTTCCCTGTGCTGGGGACACTCTGCGCAGATATGTGAAAAAGCTGGTTTTGTTAAAACTCCAGAGACCGCATGGCAGTGAGCTGGGACAAAAGACCTGTCAGTCATCCATTGACAAAAGAGCTGTCGGACAGGAAGGGGGGCCACTGACAAAGCCACTTTAATTTGTAAAAGCACTTCTCACCTCCAACTCAGAAGGAGACACAGAACAATGAACCCACCAGCCTGGCCAGCCAAGGAGGAGCTGGGTCTTTCCCAACACAAAGGCTCAGAGAGATGCCCAGACTAAGGGCCATCAGCCCAATGCATGGGTGGGATGGCCCATCACTGACTCAGTAACCGTGCTTAGAAACAAAGGGGTTTTAAAGATTGGCGGGAAAGATAGGGGTAGCAAGACTCCCAGAAAGACAGGGTCCTTTCCACTTTATTTTTAGCTTGGAGCTTGGTGTGAAGCTTGGAGCTTGCAGCTTGCAACTTGTGTCTAGAGAGAGCCCCCTCTCCCTCTTGCTCTCGCTCCACCGATCGATGTACCAGAGGAAGGGGCCGCAGTACTGCAGAAGAAGCCACCGAGACTGAAGACCAGGCAGTAACTTCCCACAGCTGAGCTGAGCAAGGAAACCGGCTGCGTGTGGTGGTGAACATGGTCGCGAGTGTCCCAAGCCAGTAACCAGATATCCCAGGCCAGCTGGGTAAGGGCTCAGGGTTTTCTCAGAAGAGAAGCTTTTCAGGGCTATTCTGGGGAGGGTAATTCATTGGTCGGGGTGGGGTTAGAATCCACCAGGGGATTACTGCGTGTTACTAGGTTCATTTCTGTACTGTATGTATGTTGTTTGTAACCGGGATTTTATTCTCCACAGAGACATTTCGTTTAGCAGTGCATGTTTTAGCCAGTGTATGTTACACCAAATAAATATACTATGATTTATCACCGAAGCATCCCTTTCCGTGACTCATTTAATTTACACTCTGAATAATAATTCCCGGATCTAGAACTTTCGTAAGGTGGGGGAGATTCAAACCGTCCGTCTGGCAATTGGGCGAGGATCACAAACACTTACAATATTTACGAAAGGATATACTTGCTTTGGAGGCAGTTCAGAGAAGGTTCACTGGGTTGACTCCGGAGATGAGTGGTTGACTTATGAGAAAATGTTGAGTAGGTTGGGCCTCTACTCATTGGAATTCAGAACAATGAGAGGTGATCTTATCGAAAAGTATAAGGTAATGAGGGAGCTTGATAAGATGGATGCAGAGAGGATGGTTCCACTGATAGGGGAGACTAGAACTAGGGGGCATAATCTCAGAATAAAGGGCCGCCCATTTAAATCTGTGATGAGGAGGAATTTCTTCTCTCAGAGGGTTGTAAATCTGCCGAACTCACTGCCTCAGAGAGCTGAGAAAGCCATGACATTAAATAAATTTAAGACAGAGATAGCTTCTTAACTGATAAGGGAATAAGGCTTATGGGGAACGGGCAGGGATGTGGACTTGAGTCCATGATCGGATCAGCCATGATCATATTAAATGGCGGAGCATGCTCGAGGGGCCATATGGCCTACTCCTGCTCCTAGTTCTTAAGTTCTTATGTTCTGAATAGCGACACATACAAAAATGCTTTGATCATGGTTACACATTATCTTCACGTTTGTCAAACAGTTGGCTCGTTGGTCTCGGGCTATGATTCTCCCTTTGGAGTTGTTCATTGAAATTTACGAGGGGTCCCAGAGGAGCACTGATATTGCTCGCAAATTTTGAAATTGCATCGAACTTTTGCAAAGAAGGACTTCCATTTCTGCAGTGCCTTTCAGGAACTCATGTCACCCCAAAGCGCTTTAAGGCCGTTGAGTTATGTTTGAAGTGTTGTAGTTTGGCAAAAGATGTGCCCAGATCACCAAACATGAACCTCAAATCATTGCAAAGGAGTTTGGTGCAAATAATCAGGCGTCTCAGGGACTTGGACTTTCTTTGAATAAGTTCTGCTTGTTCCCGCATTCAAGCTTGAAACAGCAACTGGGCTTCCATCTCACGGGAGGTTTGGGGTTGATGTGTGTCGCTTTCAATCTTTGAAATTTCACCAAGCAAAGAAACGGTGAATCCAACTGTTCCTGTAAGCATTTAGTTCCTGTTTAATCACAGTAATATCCGCAGTCAGGAGCTGAAAAGGAATTCAAACCTAACACCGGCTTCGGGACAATCAGAATACTTTGTCACAGACAAGGCACCGGAAGGCTGGAAGGTAGATCACACCGGTTGTGGGAGAGCTGGTTGGCGGTGACATGGAAGTGTCTGCAGTGTGCTTAACCAGACTGTTTCCACGCATCCACAATGAATGTCCCTCCATTTATTTGTGAAAAGTACCACTGAGAGTGGACAAGTTCCATCCCGGTCAGAGCAATCTGAAGCTTTAACTGTCTGATAACCTGGTTTGCGATGCCTTGAACGTTATAGTTCCATCAGTCTCTGTGGCGCAATGGGTTAGCGCGTTCGGCTGTTAACCGAAAGGTTGGTGGTTCGAGCCCACCCAGGGACGAAGTGTTTAACTGTTTTTCCCCGAGTATTCGGTGCCGCACAGTCCCAGGTTGTCATTGTGCGTTTTGGCTGCACGAATCTTTTCCGCAAATGTTGCCAGCTGTGCTGTTATCCAATTAGTTCCCACTCCAATATTTTATGAGCATTCAGTTCAAGTAAAACGATAACAATTTTTTACATGGATCATGTTCCTCCATCCAGCCCACTCGAAATAAATTATGTTATTGGGTTTAAAGAAACTGGTGGAAATTGATTCTATTGATACATATATCGAACTGGAACTTCGGTCTCAAGTGCTCCTCCTATCAAGAATCGGCACACACACAATCAATGGTTTTACAACTGAGTCATAAACACTTACAATTTTAAACCATTCTCATACAGCGTGTAAATGAGATAGGGATAAAACTTCATCACATGTAAAGAGAAAATTAATGATTGAGGATACCACTGTTCCTCAGTAATTATATTATTATTTATTTCATTCTGAAGAAGGTTATCGGCTAATTAACGGTGATTAAAATAATTCTTACTTTTGCACGTTGGCTGCATGTCGTCAATTTTATTAGGTTTTGAATTTAAAAATGGTGTTACAAAATTTATCGCCAAGACCTGGAATCAAAGCTGTTTTTCGGTGGCATAAGAAGTGGTTTTCCCCAATCATTTAAAGATGATTTCAAAGAATCACGTGGCGTTAAATTCACATCACGGTTACGATTTGTTTCGGTGTGAAACAAGTGGATTAAAAAGGACAATAATGTTAAATAAAGAGTAAAGCTACCACTACACAGTCACATCAAAGCCTCCCAGGGCAGGTACAGTACGCGTTAGACACAGCGTAAATCTTCCTCTACATTGTCCCATCAAACTCTCCCAGGACAGATCCAGCACGGGGTTAGATACAGAGTAAAACTCCCTCTACACTGTCCCATCATGCTCACCCAGGGCAGGTGCAGTATGCGTTAGATACAGAATAATGCTCCCTCTGCACTGACCCATCAACACTCCCAGGGCTGGTACAGAACGGGTTAGATACACAGTAAAGCTCCCTCAACACTGTCCCATGAAACTCTCCAAGGGCAGGTACAGCATGCGTTAAATACAGAGTAAAGATTCTTCTAAACTGTCCCATCAAACGCTCCTAGGGCAGATGCACCACGGGGTTAGATACAGAGGAAAGCTCCCTCTACATTGTCCCTTCAAACTCTCAGGGCATGTACAGCACAAATTAGTTACAACATAAATCTCCCGCTACACAGCCCCATCAAACTCTTCCAGGGGCAGGTGCATGTTGCATATGCAATAACTCAGCAGGCTTACTACCGTGAACTCAATCAGGTGCATCCTGACCGTACTTTTCTAGCTCTCGAACAAAGGATTAAACATGGAGGCTTTCTTTATTTCCAAGAGTTGCATGTGTGTGTCTGTGGCCCAATGACCTTCGACGGTCGGTCCCCCTGGTGGCAGGTAAACCCGGGCATAGAAACATTACAGTGCAGCACGTGTTTAAATCTCCCTCTACACTGTCCCATCAAACCCTCCCAGGGCAGGCACAGCAGAGGATAGATACAGAGCAAAGCTCCCACTATACTGTCCCATCAAACCCGTCAGGGCAGGTACAGTACGGATTAGATACAGATTAAAGCCCCCTCTACATTTTCTCATCAAAGACTCAGAGGACAGGTACAGACTAAAGCTTCCTCGACACTGTCACATCAAACCCTCCCAGGGCAGGTACAGTATGTGTTATATACAGATTAAAGCTCCCCCTATATTGTCCCATCAAAGACTCACAGAGCAAATACAGCCCATCTAAGATATACAGTAAACCTTCCTCTAGTCTGTCCCATCGGGTGAGGGCACACCGTAATGCCACCCGTCTGCTTGCATCCCGTCAGGGAGATCCCATAGAGAGTGTTGTCTCTGCGGACAGCAGGGGCTGCGGTCAGATAGTAATGGAGGGAGGTGTTTTCCCGTATGATCCCGATATTCTACAGTTGATAAAGGGGAAACGGTCCTGAGTCTTGTGTGACTATAGGTATCATCAGTGCTATTCCCACTCCGGCAGCTTTGCTCATTCGGCAGTTTGGGATCACTGGGCATACTCTGGTTAGTCGCTTCAGAGTGCAATTATCCAGTGTCCCCTTCAGTTTGGCCAACTGAGCCAGATGTGGGCTGTCTATCCAGTCTGGCAACTCCCCCCTTTGGATATGATCGTGGTTGTGCCGTATCTGTCCGACCATCCATAGGCCATAAGCGTAACAGAGTTGTCCCTGTCTCAGTTTTGCGGTATCTTCTCTCTCTCTGTCGAAAAGGTGATTGATTGTTTTTGCCTGAGCTTCCAGGACCGAGAGGCCATCCAATTGGATTTCGGCACCCTCTCTTCCAAGTTCGGATTGACCTTCCTGAGTCCGCTCTGCCCGTTCTAATAATCCCTTCATCACCCCTTTAAGCTGCTCCACCCTTTCATTTAGCCTTTGTATGTCCAGTGAGTTTACGATGGAGGTTCCGGCATTAAAACCGGTAGCAACATCATTAACTATTTCCCTCTTAGTCCTATGAACTGGCTCCTGTCCTCGGAATCTACTGGCACCCATGGCATCGGCAGCCTGCTGCATTACAACTTTACTTAATACATTATACATATTTCTTGCCTGCTCTGTACAATATTCCGGCATCTGTATACCTGAGATATTGATCAGGACAGGCACAATTTCATGCTTTACATTATCATACAATAGTTCATCCTCGTTGGACAGCACAATTCCATTTTCCGGTCCCCTTGTAATTGTTGGACATGACAATTCCATGGGCAGTGTGGTGGTTCTTACGGGGTGCGGTGTCGGAGGGGGTGAGAAGCATACATACAACGATATTGCGGCAGCCTCTACCTCCTCATAGTATCCACACAGCCCCACCCCCTCTTTGTGGGTGACTAACGGTTGTGGCTGGGCAGGAGGCGCGCAAATTATTCCAAAGGTACATTCATCGGGCCCCCCCGGCCTCCCTTCGTCTAATGCAACTGCTTCTTGTACCCGTGGAGCATCGCACACAGACTCTATTCTTACCCGGATTCATTTGCAGCCACGCGTTAAAATAAGTTCTGTCCTTGCTCCAGTCCTTGATTGCTGGAATGCATATTTCGTCAGTCAAAGTAAACAAAACCCTTTAGTTGATACAGTTGTGTCTTTCTTGCATGTGCTGCATCTCTCGTAGTCCGTCTGTATTATCCAGTGCTTGTGTGGGCCTCAAGGTTCCCAGTATCATGAGTCCCCAGAGTCGAAGTCACCACTGCGGTCATATCTCGGTGATGGTTTTATCTGCAAATTTTAAACAGATAGCCTGGTCGTCACCAGGTGTTAGGTTCTGGTCTACTTGTGTCGCGGTCACTCTGTGGAATCGGAGGTAAGGGTTAGGTTATCCATATTCTTTATAGTCGTGCCATCTCGATCACTTTATGACCCTGTCTGGGCTGCAGTCGGTTTTGTATTTGAGCCTGCTGTGCTCGAGCCTGCACGATGACCCATCTAAATATTATCCAAACTCTAATCAACACCAATGCCACCACTATTCCTCCAAACATCCCAGTCTGCTTTACTGTTAGGTTGGGTTTGTGGACTACACATACCCACCGTGGGATACATTGGCTCGATTTCCACAGGTGATGGTGCTTTGGCTGCACACTGCACTATCCGTCTGTTCCTGTTTTTTAAAATCTCTTCCAGCTTATTTATCTTCGCTTTTAACTCTTGACCAGCTAGTTCTGTTTTATTTTTATTCTGACTATCCCACCATTTCCACTGTCTGTCAGGTGAGTCTTCTTTATTTTAGTAAGAAATTCAAATGAGTAAGGTCCAGAGTAAAACAGCTGTCAATAGAAAGGATTAACTCCTTTACAGGTTTGTAAGAAGGCCTGATGTCATTCCGTGACTTTGCGTAATCATCCAAATCTTTGTGCCTTCAAAACTTGCTTAGAAATTAGGAATCCGTTAAAACAGCAGAAATCATTCGTAAAGTGGTCACAATAAAAATCTTCTCATCGGGAAAGACAGCATTTTAGATTAAACTCCAATTTTTTTGCTTAACATCCAATTCAAGTACTTGCCAAAGATTTTTGTTGAAATAAGAACACACATTTTTAATAGCTATTTTGTTTACTGAAATCCAATGTTCACACAAGCTGTTAACATGCCAACATTTCGGGTTTTTTTAACAGTCCCGTTCAATGGGCAAATCTTGTGTTTTATTTCTCTCTCTGCTGAGTTCGCATAGCTTAGATCTTTTCTCCTTGTTATTTTCAAAACCCTTCTGCTTGTTTAGACTGTTCGAGACTTTTCTTGATTAATAACGTCTATTCTGGAAATCTTTTCAAACTGCAGTGAAACTTTCTCGTAATTTAAAATCATTATCAATGGAGAGTGTCTCTTACCTCCTCCAATTTTTGTTTCCTTTTCCGAATTAAACCAATATCTTTTTCACAGCCAATATCAACTAGTATTTAGTAAGTTATAGAAACATAGAAACATAGAAAAATAGGTGCAGGAGTAGGCCATTCGGCCCTTCTAGTCTGCACCGCCATTCAATGAGTTCATGGCTGAACATGCAACGTCAGTACCCCCTTCCTGCTTTCTCGCCATACCCCTTGAACTCCGTGGTAGTAAGGACTTCATCTAACTCCTTTTTGAATATATTTAGTGAATTCGCCTCAACAACTTTCTGTGGTAGAGAATTCCACAGGTTCACCACTCTCTGGGTGAAGAAGTTTCTCCTCATCTCGGTCCTAAATGGCTTACCCCTTATCCTTAGACTGTGACCCCTGGTTCTGGACTTCCCCAACATTGGGAACATTCTTCCTGCATTTAACCTGTCTAAACCTGTCAGAATTTTAAACGTTTCTATGAGGTCCCCTCTCATTCTTCTGAACTCCTGTGAATACAAGTCCAGTTGATCCAGTCTTTCTTGATAGGTCAGTCCCGCCATCCCGGGAATCAGTCTGGTGAACCTTCGCTGCACTCCCTCAATAGCAAGAATGTCCTTCTTCAAGTTAGGAGACCAAAACTGTACACAATACTCCAGGTGTGGCCTCACCAAGGCCCTGTACAACTGCAGCAACACCTCCCTGCCCTGTACTCAAATCCCCTCGCTATGAAGGCCAACATTCCATTTGCTTTGTTAACCACCTGCTGTACCTGCATGCCAACCTTCAATGACTGATGTACCATGACACCAAGATCTCGTTGCACCTCTCCTTTTCCGAATGTGTCACCATTCAGATAATAGTCTGTCTCTGTTTTTACCACCAAAGTGGATAACCTCACATTTATTTACATTATACTTCATCTGCCATGCATTTTCCCACTCACCTAACCTATCCAAGTCACTCTGCAGCCTCATAGCATCCTCCTCGCAGCTCACACTGCCACCCAACTTAGTGTCATCCGCAAATTTGGGGATACTACATTTAATCCCCTCGTCTAAATCATTAATGTATAGTGTAAACAGCTGGGGCCCCAGCACAGAACCTTGAGGTACCCCACTAGTCACTGCCTGCCATTCTGAAAAGTGCCCATTTACTCCTACTCTTTGCTTCCTGTCTGACAACCAGTTCTCAATTCATGTCAGCACACTACACCCAATCCCATGTGCTTTAACTTTGCACATTAATCTCTTGTGTGGGACCTTGTCGAAAGCCTTCTGAAAGTCCAAATATATCACATAAACTGGTTCACCCATGTCCACTCTACTGGAAACACCCTCAAAAAATTCCAGAAGATTTGTCAAGCATGATTTCCCTTTCACAAATCCATGCTGACTTGGACCTATCATGTCACCTCTTTCCAAATGCGCTGCTATGACATCCTTAATAATTGATTCCATCATTTTACCCACTACTGAGGTCAGGCTGACCGGTCGATAATTCCCTGTTTTTTCTCCCCCTCCTTTTTTAAAAAGTGGGGTTACATTGGCTACACTCCACTCGATAGGAATTGATCCAGAGTCAATGGAATGTTGGAAAATGACTGTCAATGCATCTGCTATTTTAAAGGCCACCTCCTTAAGTACTCTGGGATGCAGTCCATCAGGCCCTGGGGATTTATGGGCCTTCAATCCCATCAATTTCCCCAACACAATTTCCCGACTAATAAGGATTTCCCTCAGTTCCTCCTCCTTACTAGACCCTCTGACCCCTTTTTATTTCTTTTTCCATCGCAAACACTTTTTTTTTCAGCACTTATTTAGTACGTTACGTCTTTTTTTCCAAACTTTTTAGTTTTATTTTTTAAAAGAGATCAGTTTTAACTTTTTGTTTTAAATGTATCGCATTTTGTTGTGCCTTTTCTTTACCAATGGTACTTGAAACCTTCACAACAAAATTAACTCTTCTCTGTTCCCATCCTAATTTCTGCTCCCCTTTTGTAGAATTTGTATTTATTGTTGAATTACAAAATGTCAAATATGGTATTACTGGATTTTTTTGCCTAACTTCCGTTTTAGAAGCTGATCAAAAACTCTAATCTTTTGCTCTGTAACTTCAATTTTGTGGTACTATATCTCATAAATTACATCTTTTTTAAGCTTCAGTTCCTGACGCAGTATGTGTACTTTTCTTAAAAAGGCTTCCAAACCCAAGATTTTCCTATACAACCAAAATGTTTATCAATGAGATTCACCTGAAATATCTCAAAATCACAATTCAAGTATTGTACTGCCAATCTGTAATTTAAAAATCTCTTTCCTGAGCTGAAAGCTTTCGCGTCAAGGTTTTACACAAAGGAAAAATGGGAGTGTACTTCCCCAGCCTGCAGCCTCCAGAGACACAGGCTTTTTTTAAAGACATTACAGCTTCCCTTCTCCATTCTTTATCTCATTCCTAGACAGACGTTCACAAAAGTCTCTTTTCATTCAGCAAAGTTTATTGTTTGGCTGGCTCTATTCTTGGATCCATACTTCAGTTAAGATCATCACTATCAGTTTTTTTTATTTCTTACATATTGATGAACCTCCTCTGTTAATTTTATGTGGGCTTGAAGAATCAAGACCACGGCTTTCTCATCTTTATCTTTCCTTTCCTTCTCCCACCATTCCCATTGATTTGCTGGCGGGTCCTGGGGGTTCCATCCTGACTTAATCATCTTCTCAATTAGTTTCTTTTGTTTTTCCGCCAGGTGGCGGGTAAGGGACCCTTCTTGTCCCCACTCGAGATTACTTGATTTATTGGCCATTCCTGTGCAGGACTAGAACCGTTAGGAATGGACTCACAGAGGTCCAGTTTCTTCCTAGTGTAACTTGTAGCAGACCGTCTCCTGGCTACTGTCAGGTCACATGTTCTGCAATTGCACAAACTTATACAATTCTTTGGGACATCCATCTAACTTCATAAAATTACTCCACTTCAATTACAAACGGTGATATCAAATTTACTTCACAAACCAGGAATCGATCCCAGATGGCTGAAGCACGTGCCTTTCGCGACAGCCACCTGGGATCGATTCCTGGTTTGTGAAGGTGCCCTTTAAATATCTCGCACTGCTAATTTAAAAACACGGTTATAATTTGTTTCGGTGCAAAAGAAGGCAGGCTCGAAGGGCCAAATGGTAGACTCCTGCTCCTGGTTCTTGTGTTCTTATGTAGATCACAGAACAAATGATTATATTATCAACTCTCCCTCAGTTCGCATTCCTTTTATTGTGCAAAGAAGATCATGGGTTCATTTGAGATGTTTTCCCGTGAAAGCAACATAAAGTTTAAGGAAAATAATTCGCCCAACTCGAACCCACGAATCTCATGCTCTACCGACTGAGCTAGCCGGGCTTCTCAACATCTACCCTGTCAATCCCCTTCAAAATATTGTCCGTTTCAATGAGATCACCTCTCATTCTTCGAAACTACAGAGAGTAGCGGCATATTCCACACAATCTCTCACCATGGGACAGTCCTCTCATCCCAGGAATCAATCTGGTGAACCTCTGTTCTACCACCTCCAAGGCAAGTGTATCCTTCCTCAGATAAGGAGACCAAAACTGTGCGCAGTACTCCAGGTGTGGTCTCACCAAGGCCCTGCACAATTGTAGCAAGATTTTCTTACTCTTGTACTATGGGCTATATATTAGGGATTATGGGCCGAATAACCAGTTTTTCTGCTGATTCTACAGTTGTATAAAAAGTTATTAAAATTCGGCCGTCGCTCAGCAAACATATTTGTATTTCCTTCAGTGTGCAACACATGTGGGTGGATTCATGATGATTGAAACAATTATTTTCACAGACTCTTACAGACTTGAATTATTTTTGACAACTTGCTCTGTAAAAATGCTTTCCCTGACTAATGGACTAAGGTCACCACAGTTCAAGTACAATACCTTACCTCATGGAGTCATTACTAGAGTGCTTACAGACACAATAACTGGTGATGAGAATACGAATTTCCACGCGACAATGGCTAACCTTGGCACGTTTGAACAATTCGCCGATGGGGAAGATTGGGAGGCCTTTGTGGAAAGGCTCGAACACTTCTTTATTGCGATCGACCTGGCGGGAGACGACCCGACCTCGCTGGCTGATAAGCGCTGAGCTATCCTGCTCAGCAGTTGTGGGCCCACCGTCTATGGCCTTTTCAGGGACATGCTAGCCCCAGAGAAGACAACAACATATGTGGAGCTCATAATGCTGGTACAGGAACAGCTCAAACCTAAAGAGAGCATCCTCACGGCCAGACACCGGTTTTCTCCCCACCGGTCGCCTGAAGGCCAAGAAATCACAAAATATGCTGCAGACCTGAGACGATTGGCTGCACCATGTGATTTTAGCGATCACCTCACCAAAGCACTAAGGGACATCTTTGTTATTGGAATCGGCCACGAGGGCCTTCTCCACAGGCTGCTCTCTGCGGACACCACGGTCACCCTACAGAAGGCAATTAACGTGAGCCAGGCATTCATGATCTCGGCCTGCATCTCCAAGTGGATGTCTCACCCCCAGGACTCTAACCCGGCAAGTACTGTGAACCGACTGGTGCCTTTTAGAGGCAGGGATGCTGCTAGCAGACTCTCTCAGGGAAGAGAGAAGAGAACCCTGAGTCCCGCAATCCTGAGTCCACCACTTGGGGCCAACGGGCCAACCGGCCAACCCCATGCTGGCGCTGTGGAGGGAATCACAGGGCCCACCAGTGCCGCTATAAAGACTATACTTGCAAAGGCTGTAACATGAAGGGCCACCTCCAGCGAATATGCAAGAGAAATCGTACTCACCGAGTCGATGAAGAGTTGGCCAATCATCCGGAGTCCAGCGACGATGAGGTGTACGGAGTGTTTACCTGCACCACCGAGAGTTCCCCGGTGAAAATGGAAGTTGAAGTCAACTGTGTTCCAGTCACGATGGAGGTGGACACAGGGACGAGCCAGTCACTGATGCATCAGGCAGCCTTTGAGAAACTCGGGGACCATCCAATCGAACGACCTAAAATGATCCCGATCGAAGTGAAACTGCTCACCTACACAAACGATACATCCCAGTCGTTGGCAGCGTGGATGTCCAGGTGTCCCATGGCGGCGCGATGTACAGGTTACCTTTGTGGATCATTGCTGGTGATGGTCCAAAGCTATTAGGAAGAAGGTGGATGAAAAAGATCACTTGGAGCTGGGAAAAGCTCCAACCTCCAGCGATCGACGTCCTCCGCGGCCCCGAAGTTGGATCCAGCACAACACCTGAAAAACCAACCGCCCAACTCGACTGTGAGGCGACGACACAGACCGCTCAACCCACCGGCGAGATGATCCAGCCCAAAAAATCAGACCTCACCTTCCAGGCTCCAGTGGCAGGACTCCAGAGAAGAAAATTCACGCAAAAGGTAACTTCCCGGCTTCCGTGGCAGAACCTGGGGAGAAAAGGATCACCGCAGCCTACCCCATGGAGAGAAAGAAGATGGTGTCCGAACCACGAGGTGAAGCGCCTGAAGTCAAGATGGCGGCAGCCAGACCAAAAGGGAGCAACACGTGATGCCGAGCGGCGAACCGGATTGGGGTAAAGTTTGCAAGACCCTCTAAAAGGAGACCGGCAACCCATCACAATTAAAGGGACAGTTCCACTCTTGAGTGGGCAAATGCATGGCAGATGAAGTATAATGTGGATAAATGTGAGGTTATCCACTTTGGTGGTAAAAACAGAGAGACAGACTATTATCTGAATGGTGACAGATTAGGAAAAGGGGCGGTGCAACGAGACCTGGGTGTCATGGTACATCAGTCATTGAAGGTTGGCATGCAGGTACAGCAGTCGGTTAAGAAAGCAAATGGCATGTTGGCCTTCAGAGCGAGGGTATTTGAGTACAGGGGCAGGGAGGTGTTGCTACAGTTGTACAGGGCCTTGGTGAGGCCATACCTGGAGTATTGCGTACAGTTTTGGTCTCCTAACTTGAGGAAGGATATTTTTGCTATTGAGGGAGTGCAGCGAAGGTTCACCAGACTGATTCCCGTGATGGTGGGACTGACCTATCAAGAAAGACTGGATCAACTGGGCTTGTATTCACTGGAGTTCAGAAGAATGAGAGGGGACCTCATAGAAACGTTTAAAATTCTGATGGGTTTTGACAAGTTGGATGCAGGAAGAATGTTCCCAATGTTGGGGAAGTCCAGAATCAGGGGTCACAGTCTAAGGATAAGGGGTAAGCCATTTAGGACCGAGATGAGGAGATATTTCTTCACCCAGAGAGTGGTGAACCTGTGGAATTCTCTACCACAGAAAGTAGTTGAGCCAATTCACTAAATATATTCAAAAGGGAGAAGATGAAGTCCTTACTACTAGGGGGATCAAGGGGTATGGCGAAAAAGCATGAAGTGGGTGCTGAATTTGCATGTTCAGCCATGAACTCATTGAATGGCGTTGCAGGCTAGAAGGGCCGAATGGCCTACTCCTACACCTATTTTCTATGTTTCTGTGTTTCTATGTTTATACAGCGATGATGGTGATACATATGTAAAAGATGTAACTGACAATTTCAAGTTGGTAAATGTAACTAATCATGATAAGTCGGGCACTTGCGATCAGAACCAATGTATTGTGAGAGTAAACGAAGTGATGACGTGCGATTTACATGTTTGCCGACAAAACCAAGGGCAACCTCCCGTCAGCACCCAGGTCCCGCGACCATGTAGCCTGCCCCTCCGGGACCAATGTGATACCCCAGGGAGTGTGGCCACACATAGAGGGAGCATACCAGCTGCAAGGCTAGTGTTCAGCGGACGTCAAAGGCACCACTACCGGTACCCTGCCCCCGTTCGGCTCCACCTCTCTGGCCACCAGGGCCAGTACTGGGAGCGAGCGGATAGCACCCTCCTGACCTCCCAACAGGACCTGGGATGACCAGGCTCCCACTTTTGCTGAAGAGCAGCAGGGAGACACCGCAGCCTTCAAAGGTGGACAGGGAGGCCACACACTCCTGTGGCTCTGCCGCCCACGAGGCAACGGCAAAGGGTCTGAGACTCAGCCAGGTGAGCGATCTGAGCCCACCCAGCTGGCAGGGGACACAGCGCTGCCATCAGACAACCTGGACACAGTCTGGTTACTCTGGAACGAGTGTCCTCACCCACCTGCACCTACACAACCCAGGGGCAAGACTGTGACACCACGTATGTACCTTACCTGTAAAATGTACTTGTTCCACTACTGCAGAACCCAAACAGTGATGTAACTAATCCGATGTTTTTTTGTTCTTTCTGTCTGTACAGGTCTGCACATGCAGATATTGAGCCACACACAGGGTCGATGTATGGGGCGGGGGAATGGATGTATGTAGCCATGGACACACATTGAACACACCCAGAACCCACACAACCCCCACTGCAACCTCCAACCATCCAATGCGGACCATTTCCCAATGTCGTGGTAATAAGGACTTGGGGGTCCACAGGGAGAGAACCAAGCCAAAGCATTGACAAGGTGCAAGAGCTTTGGGCACTCAAGTCTCGGGCCAGAGCACACAATGCAAAGGCCAGTGGCACAAGACTTAGGGGAGAGTGATGTTGTGTCTGTTTAATATAAGTATACTCCCTGTACACTCAATGTACAGTTACATAAGACTACTGGATGTACCTTCACACTGTATACACTATGCCTGTACCACCAGAGGGTGCAACTGGTGGAGACCTCGGGATCACCTGTACACGACAGGTAACCAGGTATAAAACGGAGCTCACCATCCTGTACCCTCACTCAGGAGCTGCAATAAATGGACAAAGGTCACCACAGTTCAAGTACAATACCTTGCCTCATGGAGTCATTACTTGAGTGTTTACAGACACAATAGAAAGAAATTAAACATTAAATGGTAGGACATTGAGAATTGTAGAGGAACAAAGCGACCTGGGAATGCATGTCCACAGATCCCTTAAGGTAGCAGGCAAGGTGGATTAGCTGGTTAAGAAGACATACAGAATGCTGGCCTTTATTAGCCGAGGCCTAGAATAAGAGAGCAGGTGGATTATGCTTGAATGTAAAACACTGGTTAGGCCACAGCTGGAGTACTGCGTGCAGTTCTCGTCACCACTTTACAGGAAGAAGACTGTGATTGCACTGGAGACTTACAGAGGAGATTTCGAGGATGTTATCGGGAGTGGAGAATCTTAGCTATGAGGACAGATTGGATAGGCTGGGGTTGTTTTTCTTGGAACAAAGTGGGCTGAGGGGAGGCATCATTGAAGTGTATACAATTATGAGGGGCCGTGATATATTGGATAGAATGGGCCCATTTCCCTTAGCAGAGGTGTCAACAACCATGGGGCATAAATTTAAAGTCTTGGTAGAAGGTCTAGGGGGGATTTGAGGGGAAAATTCTTCACGCAGAGGGTTGTGGGGGTCTGGAACTCACTGCTTGAAAGGGTGGTAGAGGCAGAAACGCTCACCACATTTAAAAAGTGCTTGGATGTGCACCTGAAGTGTCGTAACGTGCAGGGTTATGGACCGAGAGCATGGAAAGTGGGATTAGGCTGGAGAGCCTGTTATTGGCCGGCACGGTCACAATGGGCCGAAATGGCCTCCTTCCGTGCTGTAAACTTCTGATTATATAATTCGATGAAAAATAATCACCCAACGTGGGGCTGGTTTTAGAATCTCATGATCTCCTGACTGAGTTTGCTGGGCTTCTGCAAAATACACCTTTTTGTCGTTGATTACAGCCAGGTGCCTGTTGGCTCTGCCCCAGATGTTTAAACTTGCTGTCGAGGAACTGCCAGGATCTTCTTGAATGGTGGACCAGACTAGAGGGGCTGAATGGCCTACTCCGGCCCCTAATCCTTACATGTTTATGATCTTATGACCTTTCACAGGAGAACAAACTCGCCCCTGAGCACGAGGAGAAAGTTCCAGAAAATATTCCCACCCGGTGAGCTTTCGCCTGTGAGGCGAACGTGTTAACCGCTATACTGCGGAATCATCTCCACTTTCAGCACCTGGTCAGACAGAAATGTGAAGCGAGCAGGTGAACTGCTGAATCCCACTTTTAAGGAGTTGGTCGTGGTGTCAAACAATGAGTTATGCTCAATGACGAGAATGAAGAAGTGGGATTTGAACCCACGCTTCCAGAAAAAAAACTACAAACTGACCACAGAACCTGAGACCGCTCGGCCATCCTGACTATTTAATGCTGTATGTGGCCATCTGCAGGTTGATTTTGAACTTTTGTGTCCTGCTACATGAAATTAATGAGGGCAGCAGGCGTATCTCTGTCTGACACCGGGGAAACAGTGAGACAGACCTTGGAGCAAGGATCTGGATATTGCCAAACAGGAAAGAAAATATTAATTCCCGAATTATCCTGAAGAACAGTGACCTCGACGTGAAGAAATATCACCAACGATGTCTCCGCAAGATCCACCAAATCCCCTGGGAGGACAGACGCACCAACATCAACGACCTTATTCAGGCTAACATCCCCAGCTTTGAAGCACTGACCACACTCGATCAGCTCCGCTGGGCAGGCCACATTGTCCTCATGCCAGACAAGAGACTCCCAAAGCAAGTGCTCTACTCGGAGCTCCGTCATGGCAAACGAGCCAAAGGTGGCAGCAGAAACTCTACAAGGACACAATCAAAGCCTCCCTGATAAAGTGCAACATCCCCACTGACACTCAGGAGTCCCTGACCCAAGACCACCCGAAGTGGAGGAAGTGCATCCGAGAGGGCGCTGAGCACCTCGAGTCTCATCGCCGAGTGCATGCAGAAATCAAGTGTAGACAGCAGAAAGAGCGTTCGGCTAACCTGTCCCACCCATCCCTTCTCTCAACGACTATCTGTCCCACCTATGATAGCATCTATGGCTCTAGTATTGGACTTTTCAGCCACCAAAGAACTCATTTTCGGAGTGGAAGCAAGTCTTCCTCGATTCCGAGGGACTGCCAATGTAGATTCCAAAATTCGTGGAAACCCCCCAGTGTTTGGACTCACTGAAAAGGAAATTCGATTTGGGACGAGTAAACATAAAGTTTGGGATTCTAAAAAGCATATGGAAGAAATCTACAATTCTTAATCAAGTTTGGGATTTTAAAAGACATGTTTGGGCCTGTGGGGAAAAGCTGCAGTGACAGAGGGGTGGGATTGAGAGTTTGGATATTGTAGCTAATCAGTTTGTCTGGGGGAGCTCTTTAACCACAGTCAGGCTCCCAGAAAACATTAGCATTTAAACAATCGACCACGGAAGAAACATTATCCACCCCACCCACAGGACCGAAATATCACATCCATATTCCAACACCTTTTCAACATGTATAGAAATATCTGGCTCAGCTCAGACTTCCCGAAGCCAAAGCAGTGCTATTACAATGGACAAGAATTCATCAGTTCATAAAGAAGGAATATCGCCGTCCCAAAGTCTATCAACACCAGATTAAAACATTTAATCGAGCCTCAGTTAGCGAGTCCGCCAAAACTTATACAAAGAAGACCACTTAAATCAATGGGCAGCAAAACTTAAACAAAAGAAACGTTAGATTTGGCACGAAGATTAAGCCACCTCTCAGAGAATAACTGGGGGCCTATCGTACCAAAAGCAATCTATTTTTCTGACCATTACTTTGGAACAACTAGATCAAGATCGAGAGCACACGGCAAGAGAACACAGGAAGAGACATCACGACATCAGAGAAAAGAACTTCAAAAAACCAATCAGTGGAACATCAATACCAACTGACTTGGTAACAGGCATCAACCGGACCACCGCGACCGACGGACCCAACCAGGAAAATCAACCACTAGAAAACCGGGGTCCACGCAAGTGTTCCACTCTACAATTTGTGCCTCGACTGTCCAGCTGGTAAAAATTACCGAAACAACTTAAAACCCTATTGATGACAAAGGATACCGGCTTCAGGACAATCAGAATACTTCGTCACAGACAAGGCACCGGAAGGCTGGAAGGTAGATCACACCGGTTGTGGGAGAGCTGGTTGGTGGTGACATGGAAGTGTCTGCAGTGTGCGGGACCAGACTGCTTCCACACATCCACAATGAATGTCCCACCCTTTATTTGGGAAAAGTACAACTGAGAGTGAGCAAGTTCCATCCCGGTCAGAGCAATCTGAAGCTTTAACTGACTGACATCCTGGTTTGGGATTGTAATGTCTGTAAGCATGTAATGCTTGTAGCGCCACACTGTGGATGTGGACGTATTGTGTACTGCAACTGTACAGTTAATCATTAAACAGAACAGGCTCTTTCCGGAGAGTTCCGAGAGAGCAGCCTGCATGTTAGGAAGCTGTGTGTGCTGTGCTCTGTGAAGATATCACAGGGATGTCTTGCAATATGTGCATCTATCAGTCTCTGTGGTGCAATGGATTAGTGCGTTCAGCTGTTAACTGCAAGGTTGGTGGATCGTAGCCCATTCAGGGACAAAGCCTTTAATTGTTTTTCCCTGAGGATTCGGTGCCGTGCAGTTCCAGGTTGTCATTGTGCGTTTTGGCTGCACGAATATATTCCGCAACCATTGCCAGCTGTGCTGTTATCAAGTTATACCAACTGTTACTTGCATTTTCGTGTGGTTGTTCGTTGTCTCGTCGCCAATTGATACGCTCATAATAAAGAACAATGAGTTAGTGTGACATTAGCTCCTTTAATAAGACTCCAGCGTGCTTATATATACCAATGGATGCTGGAATCCCTTGGGACTCCATCAGGTTGGCCCTCTGGTGTTGGTGAGATACAGGTGGCCAAGGGTTAAATACATAACACAAGGTGTGTACGGAAATCAACCATCAAAAGTCCTGTCATTAGCCACAGGGGTTTCCGGCAATTTTCTGATCGCAAAGCGCTTTCAGTCCTTGTCCTTAACATTGCAGATGTGGAAATTGGCGAGTTTAATGACTTTGAAAGGAGAACATTGTTGTTTGGTGCAGTTCCGGTCAGAGAAATATTTGTGAAAGGAACTTTTTGCAGAGAGAGGGATTGAGCATTTCAGCTTGTTGCTGAACACTTCTCTCTGGGCACTGAGCTAAGCAGCAGTTTCCGTAGTGTAGCGCTTATCATGTTTGCGTCACACGCGAAAGGTCTGTTGCGAGCCTGGGCGGAAACATTATTTGTGAAGCAAAAACTTGTCTGCAATAAAATTGAACAAAAGCAGTCCAGGGTACATTGTCGCATGAGCAATGAACATTTTAAAACTAATCTACTCAAATACAGAGTGTGTAAAATCAGATCGGGGATAAAACTTCATCAAGGGTTAAAGTTTCACTCATTATTAAAGTTCAGTTATTGAAATTTCGATTGTCCTTGTTCGCATTTCTTTCATTCTGTGAAACAACACTATTGGTTTGGACCATCAGATCAAAGTTGCATTTGAAACCCACAAACAACTCATTAATTATTCGCTCTTCCCCAGTTCCAGAGCTCAGAGGGTTATTGTCCATCCCTGGGATGCAAGCTACCTCGGAACCGGGCCAAACCTCCCCGTGCACCGATCACAGGCTCAGGAAAACCCCGGGGGAGAGGATATCCCGATCACTGGGCCTTCCAGCAACACTGAACAAGCGCCCGGTCCGAAACTTTCCTGAGTAATAACTTGTAACTGCAGCATCCAGCAGTCAGGATGGCCGAGCGGTCTAAGGCGCTGCGTTCAGGTCGCAGTCTCCTCTGGAGGCGTGGGTTCAAATCCCACTTCTGACATTAAGTGTTTTAAATTGCAAACTCATTTGTTTTGACACCACTCTGAAGTGCTTTGGGACATCCATCTGACATGATAAAATTACTCCACTTCAATTGCAAGCGGTGTTATCAAATATACTTCCCAAACCGGGAAACGATCCCGGGTGGCTGTAGCGAAAGGAATGGTTTTGTGAAGCATTGAAAGGTGTCCTGTAAATATCTCGCACTGCTAATTTAAACTCACGGTTATAATTTGTTTCGGTGCAAAAGAAGGCAGGCTCGAAGGGCCAAATGGCCGACTCCTGCTCCTGGTTCTTGTGTTCTTATGCAGAGCACAGAACAGATGATTAAATTATCAACTCTCCCTCAGTTCATATTTCTTTCATTGTGCAAAAGAAGATAATGTGATCATTAATGATGTTTTCCCGTGAAAGCAACATAAATTTTAAGGAACAGTAATCGACTAACATGGGGCTCAAACCCATGATCCTGAGATTAAGAGTCTCAGGCTCTACCGACTGAGCTAGCCAGGCTTCGCAACATCGACCCTGTCAATCCCCTTCAGAATATTGTCCGTTTCAACGAGATCACCTCCGATTCTTCGAAACCCCAGAGAGAATCGGCATATTCTACACAAACTCTCATCATAGGACAGCCCTCTCATCCCAGGAATAAATCTGTTGAACCTCTGTTGCACCACCTCCAAGGCAAGTGTGTCCTTCCTCAGATAAGTACTATGGGCGAATATCCTGTTTTTCTGCTGATTCTACTTCCTCCTCCTTTGATAGTCCTTCTCTGTACATTCTGTATTCTGCTTGGTTCTATACTGAAATATGAGCCTGAAGTTTATCACAAGCTTCCGTTTTTGTGTTTTAGTTGATCTTCTTTCATCCACCGAGCTGTAGCTAGCTATCATGCTATTTCTGCACCCTGCATGAGAACGTGTCTAGTCGTTACCCGATCTATCTCCTTTTTGAAAGTCTCCCAATGTGCATTTACTGTTTTACCGAGAAATCTTTGGTTTCAATCTACCTGGGCCGGATCCCTTTCAACTCAAAAAATTAGTCCTCCCACAGTTGGGTATTTTCACACATGATTATACCTTCTCCTTTTCCATAACTACTCTAAACCTAATGATATTGTGATCACTGTTTCCTCAATGCTCCTCCACAGAAACATGCTCTACTTAATCCATTTCCGAGATCCAGAACTGCTTTCTTCCCCATCGTGCTGGAAACATACTGACGGAGAAAGTTCTAATATAGATTTCAGGAAATCCTCCCCTGCATTTTCCCTTTGCATGGTTATTTTCCCAGTTTACGTTGAAGTCCGAGATTATCACGACAGATCTTGAATCTTTCTGCATTTTACCTAAATTTACACCTCTTTATCCTTCCCACTATTAGGTGGCCGATAACATAATCGCTCATCTAACTTTCTACAGGCACATTCATTTAAAAAAGAATGTCGGATGGGAATAGGGCCACAAATCGATGGACAATATTAAATCACATGAAGCGATGGAAAAATTACATAAAATATGAAATAATTACTTTGCCTCTGTATTTACCAGGGACACAGGGCAGATGGACATGACGGTGGAATAATGTATGGGAAATTATATAACTGCAATAAGTAAAGAGGAGAAATATTAAATGAAAAACCAAATGAAAGGAGGATTGAACACCTGGTCTGGATGGATTACATCCATACACTTTAAAATAATTCAGCGAAGAGATAGCAGGAGCACTATTACAAATATTTAATGATTAGTTTGAAAAATGTGTAGTGTCAGAGGAATGGCGGATAGCTAACGTAATACTTATATTTGAGATGGAAGATAGAACATGTCCGGGGAACTATAGACCAGTCAGTGGAACTTCGGTGGTACGAAAATAATGGAATCCCTTCTAAAGTAGAGAATAGAAAAATATCTATAAACCAAAAATATAATAATGTATAATCAGCGTGGATTCAAAAGCAAAAGTGTTGCTTGACCAACTTCTTTGATTTCTTTGAAGAAGTAACAGGGAGAGTAGACCAGGGTAATGTGGTCGATATAATATACTTAAATTTCCAAAAAGTCTTTGATGAGGTACCACATATTAGAATAATGAATAAGGTCAGAGCTTGCGGTGTTAGGGTACAAGTCGTGGAATGTATAGCGAGCTGACCCCAAGACAGAAAGCAGAAGTAAAGGACTGTTATTCTGAGTGCAGAAGGTGTAAAGTGGGCTCCCATGAGGATCAGTGTGGGACCAATGCTGTTCACAATTTAAATTGTCCATTTAGACTTTATAATCAAAAAAACAATTTCTACACTTTCAGATGAGGCCAAATTGGGGTGGGGCTGATAGACATTATTGAGGAGGATTGCAACAAACTACAACAAGACATTAACAATCTTGTAGACTGGACATTGAATTGGCAAATTCAATCCAACACAGACAGAGTGAGGTCATGTACTTTGGTAAGAAAGATAAGGTCAAATACTACGTGAGAATAAGAATCTAAGTGAGGTCAAGGAGCAAAGGGATCTCAGAGTAGAAATACAAATAAACAGTAAAGGTCGTGATGCGGGTTATACATCCATAAAAAGAAAATGGAGCACCAAGGGTTAATTCAAGATGGATAGTGTTGAAAAGTAGTGAAGTTCTGTTGAACTGGTATCAAACTTTCTTTGGACCACACTTGCAGCACACTGTACAATTCTCATCGCCGTGTTATAAGAACATAAGAACATAAGAATTTGGAACAGGAGTAGGCCATCTCGCCCCTCGAGCCTGCTCCGCCATGCAATAAGATCATGGCTGATCTGGCCGTGGACTCAGCTCCACTTACCCGCCCTCTCCCCGTAACCCTTAATTCCCTTATTGTTTAAAAATCTATCTATCTTTGACTTGAAAACATTCAATGAGCTCGCCTCAACTGCTTCCTTGGGCAGAGAATTCCACAGATTCACAACCCTCTGGGAGAAGAAATTCTTTCTCAACTTGGTTTTAAATTGGCTCCTCCGTATTTTGAGGGCGTGCCCCCTAGTTCTAGTCTCCCCTACCAGTGGAAACAACCTCTCTGCCTCTATCTTGTCTATCCTTTTCATTATTTTAAATGTGTCTATAAGATAACCCCTCATCCTTCTGAACTCCAAGGAGTAAAGACCCAGTCTACTCAATCTATCATCATAAGGTAACCCCCTCATTTCTGGAATCAGCCTAGTGAATCGTCTCTGTACCCCTTCCAAAGCTAGTATATCCCTCCTTAAGTAAGGTGACCAAAACTGCACGCAGGGCTCCAGGTGCGGCCTTACTAATACCTTATACAGTTGCAGCAAGAACTCCCTGCTTTTGTACTCCATCCCTCTCGCAATGAAGGCCAACATTCCATTCGCCTTCCTGATTACCTGCTGCACCTGCAAACTAACCTTTTGGGATTCATGCACAAGGACCCCCAGGTCCCTCTGCACCACAGCATGTTGTAATTTCTCTCCATTCAAATAATATTCCCTTTTACTGTTTTTTTTCGCCAAGGTGGATGACCTTACACTTTCCGACATTGTATTCCATCTGCCAAACCTTAGCCCATTCGCTTAACCTATCCAAATCTCCTTGCAGCCTCTCTGAGTCCTCTACACAACCCGCTTTCCCACTAATCTTAGTGTCATCTGCAAATTTTGTTGCACTACACTCTGTCCCCTCTTCTAGGTCATCTATGTATATTGTAAAGAGTTGTGGTCCCAGCACTGATCCCTGTGGCACACCACTAACCACTAATTTCCAACCGGAAAAGGACCCATTTATCCTGACTCTCTGCTTTCTGTTAGCCAGCCAATTCTCTATCCATGCTAATACATTTCCTCTGACTCCGCGTACCTTTATCTTCTGCAGTAACCTTTTGTGTGGCACGTTATCGAATGCCTTTTGGAAATCTAAATACACCACATCCATCGGTACATCTCTATCCACCATGCTCGTTGTATCATCAAAGAATTCCAGTAATTACATGGCCACTATGGTCAGATGTTCGACCCCAGTCAATGAACGACACTCAATACAGTTGTACAATGACAGATAGTCCCAGCAATACAGATTCAGTCCGGTCAGATATTGCAGTCTGCCCAGTGCATCTCAGTTCTCACAACTCTATTGTGACAGCGAATCCCAGTAAGAAACAAACTTTAGAGGGCTTTTAGTGCCGAGGGCAGGTGCAAGTATACAAAGTGTTCCAACAACAGCAATAACTTCATCATTTGTGTGTCTGCAGAGTACAGAGTTACGGTTTCTGTTAAAGGAACGGCATAAATGAGCAGTGGGAATTTGGCTAATGTGGACTTCCGATTTTTGAAATTATGTCACTGCCCCTATCATTTAATGGTCATCACTACATTGTCAGATACAGAACAAGGCCAAATATGGATCACACACAGAGTTACACAACGTCAATGACTATAATCACTGACCAGGAAGAGCAGTGACTGCAAGGATCACGTGGAATATTTTATCAATGATGGAAAATGTCGCAGGCATTGTCATGTATTCAACCAGCATTGTAACCCATGTATAAACTGACCTAAGTAGTACACCGTGAGAACACTGACCACTAGGTGGGAGACACTCCTAACCTGGACCTTCAGGTATAAATGGGGAAGCTCCACCCACCTTCATCACTTGAGTGTGAAGGAATAAAGGACAGGTCACAGACTGACCTTCTCTCAAGCATAGGCCTTGTGTGCATTTATACTGTGAAGTAAGGACCTATCAATGGCGACAAGAAACTGGGATTTAATCCACGCGAGCATGGCCACTAGCAGAACAGACGAGAAGTACTGTGTTAAGGAATGGTTGGGACAGAGAGTCAACATTGTTAAAGCAGCACACAGTTCTCCAGGCAGACAAGGGCAGTCAGGCATGCCCCAACATGTAGTCGAACCCAGAGGGGGAGTTCAACAGAGACAATGGCAAGCTAAACAGCGATTCACGCCATTGCAAGGGACAATGCGGCCAGTAATGGGGCCATCAACACCTGTTAATGGTGCACTCAAGGACAATAACAGGGGCAGTCAGGGACGATCGACTGGCAAGGGACCTTTTGTTTCAAACCGTAACTCATGCTGGAGGCGTGGAGGCATACATTCAGCCGGAGTTTGCAGAGATGAGCAAAATGCCTGCAGAAATTGCAGAAATGGACACTGGGGGAAATCGCTGGAAGCTGAAGTTCAGCGAGTTCATGTGGAGCACGTATAAATTTCATACACCAGGACGCCACCAATAATGATGAAAGTGCTCCTCAATGGCATCCCAGTATCAATGGAGTTAGACACGAGTGCCAGCCAGTCCCTGATGGGTATCAAACAGTTCAAAAAGTTGTCGGCATCCAAGGCCAGGAGGCCAAAATTATCGCAGATTGACGCACAGCTACGGACTTACACCAAGGAGATCATTCCGGTGCAAGGCAGCGCCACGGTCGTCGTGACCCACAAAGATTCGGTGAACAGGTTGCCACTCTGGATTGTCCCATGGGACGGTCCCGCACTACTGGGGAGGAGTTGGCTTGCTGTCATGAACTGGAAATGGGGCGATGTCAATGCAATTTCCTCTGTGGCGCGAGTATCATGCTCACAGTTCCTGGACAAATTTGACTCATTATTTCAACCCGGCATTGGCACTTTCATGGGGCCCAATGTAGTGATTCACTTAAATTCGGACGCCAGACCAGTACAACACAAGGCCAGAGCGGTGCCGTACGTGATGCAGAAAAAGATAGAAGGCGAATTGGACCGCCTCCTGAGGGAAGGCATCATCTCGCCAGTCGAATTCAGTGACTGGGCGAGCCCGATTGTGCCGGTGCTCAAGGCGGATGGGTCGGTCAGGATATGTGGCGATTACAAGGCCACCATCAATCGGGTGTCACTCCAAGACCAGTACCCACTACCGAGAGCGGAGGACCTCTTTGCGACGCTATCCGGTGGCAATCTTTTTTCGAAATTGGACCTGACCTCAGCTTACATGATCCAGGAGCTGGCAAGTGAGTCGAAGAAGCTGACCACCATCAGGACACACAAGGGGTTGTTTGAGTACAACAGATGTCCGTTCGGGATTCGCTCGGTCGCCGCGCTCTTCCAACGAAATATGGAAAACCTCCTCAAGTCGATTCCAGGGACGGTGGTTTTTCAGGACAACATTCTCATTACGGGTTACGATACTGAAGAACACCTCCACAACCTGGAGGAGGTGCTACGCAGACTGGACCGGGTAGGTCTGCGCCTGAAAACTGCGAAGTGCGTCTTCCTAGCTCCAGAGGTAGAATTCCTGGGGATGAGGGTAGCAGCAGATGGGATCAGCCCAACTGCATCCAAGACGGAAGCGATCCAGAGAGCACCCAGACCCCGTAACACGACGGAACTGCGTTCGTTCCTGGGGCTCCTGAATTATTTTGGCAACTTTCTTCCCAAATTGAGCACGCTGCTGGAGCCACTGCACGTGCTCCTATGCAAAGGTCGTGAATGGGTCTGGGGGGACAGCCAGGAAAGGGCTTTTAATAGAGCACGCAATTTGTTATGTTCCAAAAATCTGTTAACGCTTTCTGACCCATGTAAGAAACTTGTGTAAACGTGCGATCTGTCGTCCTATGGTGTCGGGTGTGTGTTGCAGCATGTCAATGCCAAGGGTCAGTTACAGCCGGTAGCTTATGCCTCCAGAAGTCTGTCCCAGGCAGAAAGGGGCTGAGGGATGGTAGAATAGGAGGCGCTCGCATGTGTATATGTGGTAAAGAAAATGCACCAGTACCTGTTTGGCAGAAAATTTGAGCTGGAGACAGATCACAAACCCCTAACGTCCCTTTTGGCCGACAACAAGGCCATAAATGCAAACGCATCGGCCCGCATACAGAGGTGGGCACTCACGTTAGCTGCCTATCACTGCACAATTCGGCACAGACCGGGCACTGAAAACTGCGCCGATGCACTCAGCAGGCTCCCACTAGCCAACACTGAGGGGGCTACCGAGCATGGTGCTGAGATGGTCATGGCTGTTGAAGCTTTCGGAAGCGAAGGCTCACCAGTGACAGCCCGTCAGATTAAAGTCTGGACAAATAGATACCCGCTATTGTCTCTAGTCAAGAAATGTGTCCTGAACGGGGACTGGGCAGCCACGTACAGGGCATGCCCTGAGGAATTTAAACCATTTCACAGGGGCAGGGATGAACCCTCGATTCAAGCCGATTGCCTACTGTGGGGAAACCGCGTAGTCATGCCCCAGATGGGCAGAGAGGTCTTCATCAGAAAACTCCACAATGGGCACCCGGGCATTGTCACGATGAAGGCAATTGCCAGGTCACACGTTTGGTGGCCAGGAATAGACGCAGATCTGGAACTTTGTGTTCGCAGGTGCAACACATGTGCCCAGCTGGGCCATGCGCCCAGGGAAGCCCCCCTTAGCCCCTGGCCAAGCCTTGGTCACGCATCCATGTGGACTACGCAGGTCCTTTCATGGGGAAAATGTTTTTGGTTGTAGTGTACGCCTACTCCAAATGGATCGAGTGTGACATTTTAAATTCAAGCACATCCTCTGGCACGGTAGAAAGTCTACGGGCAATGTTCGCCGCCCACAGTCTAGCGGACATCTTGGTCAGTGACAATGGCCCGTGCTTCACAAGCACTGAATTCCAGGACTTCATGGCAGGCAATGGAATTAACCATGTTAGAACGGCACCATTCAAGCCGGCATCCAACAGCCAGGCAGAACGAGCAGTGCAGATAATCAAACATGGGATGCTCAGATTCCAAGGGGGTTCCCTACAAACCTGCTTATCACGCCTCCTGTTGGCCTATAGATCCCGACCACACTCGCTCACAGGGCTTCCACCCGCAGAGCTACTAATGAAAAGGACGCTCAAAACCCGATTATCCCTTATACACCCCACCATGAAAGAAATTGTCGAGAGCAGGCGCCAGTCACAATATTACTACCATGACAGGAATGCGAGGGCATGATGTATTGATGTAAATGATCCTGCTTTTGTCCTCAACTACGCTGCAGGGCCCAAATGGCTCGCAGGCACTGTGGTTGCCAAAGAGGGAAATTGGTTTCTGGTAGTTAAACTTACCAATGGACAAATCTGCCGCAAACATGTGGATCAAACAAAAAGGAGATTCAGCAACCCCATAGAAGAAGCAGAGGAAGAGAACGATATAGAGTTCACTCCACCACAGGTGACCGAACACCGGAACCAAAGGGAGGAGAGCCCAGTCACTGTGGGCAGTCCGGACAGGCCTGAGCACTGCAAACAGCAGACACTCAGGCCAGCGCCCAACAACTGGAGCCCCAACTCAGGCGCTCTACAAGGGAGCGTAAACCACCAGAGAGACTCAACCTGTGATCCCAATAAGACTTTGGGGTAGGAGGTGATGTCATGTATTCAACCAGCATTGTAACCCATGTATAAACTGACCTAAGTTGTACACCGTGAGAACACTGACCACTAGGTGGGAGATACTCCTAACCTGGACCTTCAGGTATAAAAGGGGAAGCTCCACCCACCTTCATCACTTGAGTGTGAAGGAATAAAGGACAGGTCACAGACTGACCTTCTCTCAAGCATGGGCCTCGTGTGTATTTATACTGTGTAGTGAGGAGGTATCAGGCATTTTCTGTGTTAAGCGATGCTGCCTCTTCATGCTTTAGGCAATCTCTCTGAATTAAACTCTGAAATATTCCCGGAGCCTTTCAATTATATCCTGTGGGCTCCCCACTGGGACAGTCAAGATGCAACAGAGTTGAAATTAGTTTCAGTTGTTTGAACAAACACATTGCGGCCGCTGATTTGAGTCCCTCATGACATAGAATATGTTTCAATGCAAAATTCCGAAATTGAAGCTAAACGTCCCAAAACTGGAAAATGTTGATCAGACTTATTATATAATGTAATTGGAAACGATGCTCTCTCTCCAATGGCCGTGTTCCTTCAAACACAATCAGACGCATTGTATTGATTGTATATTGTTCTGATGAATGTTTTGCACTCTTCTGTGTTAATTCAGTGATTACTTTCCAAATGTTAGCTGAGTCTCTCGGGTCTGCTCTACTTCACTGTGGTATGCGGCTGCCTTCTATAACTCTGGATATGTAATTCTCAATTAAAGTGCAGTGCTCATTTTACTGTCGAACACTCATTTGTTCTAACTTAGAGTCAGCAATGAGTAAGGATCCATTTTTCCACAGCACCTCAAACAAATACAGCATGTCAAATCAATTAATGAAACACCTCGAACTAATAAAATAAGGTGCAATTTTCCCTCATAGTATAAATCTTAAATGTACGGTTTCATTCTGGGTAATCTGCGATATACGCCTTCAAAGGCAATGGGAAAACATCGCCAGGGTGCAAAATAATTTGTTCTGGGCTCTGCATGTTTGTAATGTAGACAAATTTGCTGCTGATACAAAGATATGGTGGGAAAGCAAGTTGTGAGGAGGACGCAAACAATCTGCAAAGCGATATAGATAGGGTCAGTGAGTGAGCAAAAAATTGGCAGCTGCAGTATAATGTGGGAAATATGAGGTTATTCACTTTGGTCGGTAAAACAAAAAAAGCTAATAATTACTTAAATGGAGAGAGATTACAAAATGCTGTGGAGCAGAGGGATCTGGGAGTCCTTTTACAGAAGAACATAAGAAATAGGAGCAGGAGTAGGCCATACGGCCCCTCGAGCCTGCTCCGCCATTCAATAAGATCATGGCTTATCCGATCATGGACTCAGCTCCACTTCACTGCCCGCTCCCCATAACCCCTTATCCCCTTATCATTTAAAAAGCTGTCAATTTCTCTCTTAAATTTATTCAATGTCCCAGCTTCCACAGCTCACTGAGGCAGGTTATTCCACAGTTTTACAACCCTCTGAGAGAAGAAATTTCTCCTCATCTCAGTTTTAAATGGGTGGCCCCTTATTCTAAGATCATGCCCTCTAGTTCCAGTCTCCCCATCAGTGGAAACATCCTCTCTGCATCCACCTTCTCAAGCCCCCTCATAATCTTACACGTTTCGATAAGATCACCTCTCATTCGTCTGAATTCCAATGAGTAGAGGCCCAACCTACTCAACCTTTCCTTATAAGTCAACCCCCTCATCTCCAGAATCAAACTAGTGAACCTTCTCTGAACTGCCTCCAAAGCAAGTATAGCCTTTCGTAAATATGGAAAACAAAATTGCACGCAGTATTCCAGGTGTGGCCTCACCAATACGTTATACAGCTATCGCAGGACTTCCCTGCTTTTATACTCCATCCCCTTTGCAATAAAGGCCAAGATACCATTGGCCTTCCTGATCACAAAAAGTTAGCATGCAGATACAGCAAGTAATTAGGAAGGCAAATGGAAAATTGGCCTTTATTTCAAGGGGGATGGAATATAAAAGTACGGAAGTCCTGCTACAACTGTACAGAGCACAGGTGAAACCACACCTGGAGTGCTGCGTACAGTTTTGCTCTCCTCATTTCAGGAGGGATAAACTTACATTGGGGGCATTTCACAGAAGGTTCACAAGGTTGTCTTATGAAGAATGGTTGAACAGGTTGGGATCTACCTATTGGAGATTTGCAGAGTGAAAGATGATATCTTTGAAAGGTGTAAGATTCTGAGGGGCTAGACAGGGTAGATGCAGAGAGGATGTTTCCCCTCGTGGGGGAATCTAGAACGAGGGGACATAGTTTCAGAATAAGAAGTTGCCCATTTAAAATGGGGATGAGTAGGAATTTCTTCCCTCAGAGGGGCGTGAATCTTTGTATTTCTACCCCTGAGAGCTGTGAAGGCTCGGTCATTGAATATATTTAAGGTGGAGGTAGACAGATTTTTGAACGATATGGGAGTCAAGGGTTCGGCGGAGATGGTAGGGAAGTGGAGCTGAGGCCAAGATCAGATCAGCCATGATCTCACTGAATAGTGGAACAGGCTCGAGGGGCTAAATGGCCTCCTCCTGTTCCTATGTCCCTCTGTGTAAGGTCTGGGAAACATACGGTGGTGATCTGTGGAAACTTCAACTAAATGGTGTTGTTTTAAAGGGGATGCAGAAACAGAGTGACCGAGAGATTTACACACAGCAATATTTGAAGGTGGGTAGACAAGTTGATAAGGTTACTAAAAAAGAATACAGGACACTTGGCTTTATAACGTGAAATAGATTACACCGGTGAGGAACTTACACCAAAGCTTTATAAATCCCTGCTTAGGCCTCAGTTGGATCCTGTTTACAGTTCTGGGCACCACAATTTAGGAAGGATATCGAGGATTTGGAGAGAACATAAGAAATATGTAAGAAACATTTTCTGTTGTTATTGAAAACACAAACACAGGTATTCATTGAAATCCAATCTGTAGGTGGCCACACACAGATTGAAGAGAGCCAGGGAGACCGACAGAATCGGGAAACATCGGGAAATGGACAAGAGATATTGACAAGGACTAAAACCGCTTTGAGACCAGACAATTGCGGGAACCCCTGTGGTTAATGAAAGGGCTTTGGGTGGTTGATTGCCTGATACACTTGTAATGTGGGGAAAGATGTGCCCAAATCACCCCCATATGGACCTCAACTCTTTCAGAAGCAAGAGAGTGTGTAACCTGGGTCTATAACATAAAGTAATGGGGTCCTTAACGATTAAAGCCCATTATTAATTCTCTCACACACTTCAATTATGTTTATGAAATGAATTGATGGAAACTTCAAGAACTGAACTTTAATGAGTTAAGGAACTTTAATCATTGATGAAGTTTTATCTCCTATCTGATTTTACACACACTGTATTTTAGGAGAGTGAGTTAAAATGCCCATCGCTCATGATACAAGGAACCTGGGGCTACTTTAAAAAAATGTATTCCACAGAAAAATATTCTCCAAAACAATGTTTCTGTCCGTGCTCAAACCGAGGATATTTCACATGTGTGGCGAACGTGATAACCGTTACACGACGGAAACCTCTGCTTACACCTCGAAAAAAAGCATCCTGCAGCGCTGCCTCACTTCCCAGCAGCAGATCAAAGCCGCAAACAAACCAATCGATTATTCCCACTTCCCCACCTCCACAGATACTGCCCGACCTGCTGAGTGTTTCCAGCATTTTCTGGGGTTGATGTGCGTCGCTTTCAATCTTTGAAATTTCACCAAGCAAAGAAACGGTCAATCGAACTGACCCTGTAAGCACTTTGTTCGCGTTTATTCACAGGAATATCTGCAGTCGGGAGCAGAAAAGGAATTAAAACCGAATACCGTCTTCGGGACAATCAGAATACTTCGTCACAGACAAGGCACCGGAAGGCTGGAAGGTAGATCACACCGGTTGTGGGAAAGCTGGTTGGCAGTGACATGGAAGTGTCTGCAGTGTGCGGGACCAGACTGCTTCCATACATCCACACTGAATGTCCACCCTTTATTTGGGAAAAGTACAACTGAGAGTGGACAAGTTCCATCCCGGTAGGAGCAATCTGAAGGTTTAACTGACTGACACCCTGGTTTTGGATGTCGTGCAGTGTGCACTTGCGTCAGTCTCTGTGACGCAATGGTTTAGCGCGTTGGGCTATTAACCTAAAAGTTGGTGGTTCAAGCCCACCCAGAAGCGAAGTTTTTAACTGTGTTTTCCCTGAGGATTCGGTGCTGCACGGTTCCAGTTTGTCATTGCGCGTTTTGACTGCACAAACATATTCCGCAAACATTACCAGCTGTGCTCTTATCCAGTGATGTTCCCACTCCAATACTTTTGGGAGCATTCAGTTCAAGTGTAGAGTTTGAGTGTATACAGAACTGTACAGTGATATCAGAAAATTTTACAAGGTTGTGGGACATTGTGTTTTGTTAATATTGAATCACGAATATGAATCAATCCATTTTTTCCAATATTTAATTGAGCAAGTTTTCAAAATGTTTCCACCCAATTTTGAACCAGGAACTTTTCGCGTGTGAGGCAAATGTGACAACCACGACACTACGGAAACACTGCATTTGAAGTAATGTTAGGAACAGAACCAGAGCTTTAACCTACACAGCTGGACTATACTTCAGGTGCTATATTTAGGAAGGCTGTGAGTGTGGTATGAATTGATCCAGTGTTTCCCAGACTTTACACATAGGAACAGGAGCTGGCGATTTAGCAGCGAGTGGTTAGGATCTGGAATGTACTGGAGACAGACTCAATCTTATCTTTCAAACAGGAGTTGGATAAGTGTCTGAAGGAAAAACAATTGCAGGCCTCAGGGGAAAGAGCGGGGGAGTAGGACTCAATGAGAGTCGGCACGGGCTCGACGGGCCGAATGGCCTTCCGTGCTGTAACCATTCCATGAGTCTATAAGTTAGTGGCACATTTCATAGTGTGGGTGGAAGCAGAACATTGCAAAGGGACATTGATTGAGTCGGCAAAACAAGATGCATCTGAGTCAGGAGATTCGGGGGGTGTGGAAATTCGGGAGTTTAATGAATTTGAAAGGAACATTTTTGTTTTGTGCAGTTTTGGTCAGAGAAATGTCTGTGAAAGGAATTTTTTGCACAGAGGAATGCAGCATTTAATCTTCTGCCTTAACACTTCTTTCTGGGTGTCGGGGTCACATTCCTTTCAATGTCATTCTTCCAGAATTGATATTTCATTTGCTGTTTCACAATAACCAGACCCTTGCTCTAAATTCAGTCGCACTGTTTCCCCAGTCTCCTGTTGATGTTACCAGCAATGAACATTTTGAATCAGAACCCTAAAGCACAGTGTGTAAAATGGGACATGTTTTAACAATTAACTTGGGGCTCACACCCCTGAATTCAAGATTAAGATTCTCATGCTCGACCGATTGACCTCGCCGGGCTTCTGACAAATGCACCTTTTTGTCGCTGATTGCAGCCAGGCGCCTGTTGGCTCCGCCCCAGATGTTTAAACTTGATGTCGAGGAACTGACAGGATCCTCTTGAATGGTGGACCAGGCTCGAGGGGCCGAAAGACCTACTCCGGCTCCGAATCCTTACATGTTTATGATCTTATAACCTTTCACAGGAGAACAAACTCGCGCCTGAGCATGCATGAGGAGAAAGCTCCAGAAAATATTACCACCCGGTGAGCTTTCGCTTGTAAGTGTAAAGTCCTGACCCTGCAGTACAGACTCAGACGAGGCACATGCTGAAGTCAAGGTCACTCTGGACCTGCACCTTTATTTCACAGCTCTCATGTGCCATACTTGCCTGAGACCTGCCTTTATATACCTGTGTGGAACAGGTATGCAGTGTCTCCTGCAAGTGCACCCCTGGTGGTAACGTATGCTTGTGGTTACAGGTCATATCTAGTTACAGTCATGTATAGCATGGTAAGATACAGTTATATACAGTAGTGTGAGATACATGACATCAAACTCCCCCAAGGTCTTATTGTCTTTATAGATTCAGACTCTCAGGTGGTCTACGCTCTCGCGTGGAGCGTCTTAGTTGTGGTTCAGTTGTTTGCCTTGGTGCCTGTTTTTCTTTCAGTGTGATTGCTGGTATCTCGCCTGGGCTGTCTGTTGAGACTGCCCTTTCCTCAGGTTGTTCCCTCTGTCTGCCCACCAGGTGTGGTTTGAGTTCCATACTGTAGTCTGCCTCTCGTCCTGCAGTATTGTTGGTGAATCTACTTTTTACTTGGTCTACATGCCTCCGGCAGGTTTGGCGATTGTCCATTTGTACAACCAGTAGCCTGTTTCCTTCCTTGCCTGTTACTGTCCCTGTACGTCATTTGGGACCCCTGCCACAGTTTAGCACAAGCACCTTGTCCCCTATCTCATTCCACCTCCCCCTCAAATTTAGGTCGTGGTACTCAGTTAGCTTCCGGCGCTTAGCCTCAACAATTTCATGCATGTCTGGGAGGATTAACGAGAGCCTGGTCTTTAAGGTTCATTTCATCAATAGTTGCGCGGGGGGAACCCCAGTCAACGAATGTGGACGAGATCTGTATGCCAGCAGCAGTCGCGACAGGCGGCTCTGCAGCGTGGGACCTTGGATTCTCAGCATGCCTTGTTTAATGATCTGCACTGCTTGCTCCGCCTGGCCATTGGAGGCCGGCTTTAACGGTGCCGTCTTAACGTGATTTATGCCGTGGTCAACTATAAATTCTTGAAATTCTGCGCTAGTGAAGAACGGACCATTATCACTGACCAATATGTCAGGAATTCCGTGCATTGCAAACATAGTTCTCAAGCTCTCCACAATGGTGGAGGTGGTGCTCGAGTTTAAAATGGTGAACTCGATCCATTTTGAAAATGCATCAACGGCTACGAGGAACATTTTGCCCATGAATGGGCCCGCATAGTCTACATGCACCTGCGACCACGGTTTTTGTGAGCCAGGGCCAGGGGCTTAGGGGGGCCTCCCTGGGGGCATTACTGAGTTGGGCACAAATGGTGCACCGACGGATGCAGAGCTCCAAGTCCGTGTCAATGCTAGGCCACCAGACGTGGGATCTGGCTATGGCCTTCATTAGGATGATCCCCGGGTGCTCGCGGAGGAGCTGCCGGACAAACGCCTCTCAGCCTCGCAAGGGCATAACTACTCGGCTGCCCCACATCAGGCAGTCTGCCTGCAGTGATAGTTCATGCCTGCGCCTATGGAAACGTTTGATCTCCTCGGGGCAGGCATCGCGGGTCCAGGCTCTGATTTGGTGCGACATCATGGGCGAACCTGTGGATTCAAAGGCACTGATTGCCATGACCATCTCACAGTCCTGTTCGTCCGAACCTTCTGTGGTCGCCAGGGGTAGCCTGCTAAGCGCGTCGGCACAGTTGTCTGTGCCTGGTCTGTGCCTTATTGTGTAGTCGTAAGACACCAGCATGAGTGCCCACCGCTGAATGCGTGCCGAGGCTTTGGCGTTTATTGCCTTGCACTCAGATAGCGGGGACGTGAGGGGTTTGTGGTTGGTTTCTAACCCGAACTTGGCCACGAAAAGGTATTGGTGCATCTTTTTGACATCGTACACGCACGCGAGCTCCTCCTTCTCAACCATATCGTACCCGCACGCCGCCCGCGATAGTGACCTGGAGGCATAAGCAATAGGTTGTAATTTACCCGCATCATTGACATGCTGTAAAACGCACCCGACCCTGTACGCTGACGCATCACATGTAAGAACTAACTTTTTACCTGGGTCAAAAAAGGCTAAAACACTGTTGGAACATAGAAGATTGAGTTCTTTATTGAAAGCGCGTTCTTGGGCGTCCCCCCAAGACCAATCGCACCCCTTTCTGAGTAGCATGTGGAGAGGCTCCAGCAGCGTGCTCAAGTTCTGCATAAAGTTCCCAAAGTAATTGAATAGCCCGAGAAAGGCAGTCAGTTCCGAGATATTCCAGGGCCTGAGTGCCAGACGAATTGCTTCGGTTTTTGATTCTGTTGGGCAGATTCCATCAGCAGCAATCCTTCTGCCCAAAAATTCAACCTCAGGCGCGAGAAACAGACACTTGGATTACTTAACTCTTAGGCCTACTCGATCCAATCGACTTAGTACTTCCTGCAAATTGCGGAGATGGGAGTCGGTGTCACTGCCCGTGATGAGTATGTCATCTTGAAACACAACCGTCCCCAGGATGGACTTGAGCAGACTCTCCATGTTGCGCTGGAATATAGCAGCTGCCGACCTGATGCCGAATGGGCATCGATTGTACATAAAAAGGCCTCGATGTATGTTGATGGTGGTGAGTAGCTGAGACTCTTCGGTCAGTTCTTGCGTCATATACGCAGATGTAAGATCAAGTTTTGAGAAAAGTTTTCCTCCAGCCAACGTGGCAAATAGGTCCTCTGCTCTGGGCAGCGGGTATTGGTCCTGTAGGGAGACTCTGTTATGGTAGACTTGTAATCCCCACAGATTTGTACGGATCCATCAGGCTTCATGACGGGGATGATGGGACTTGACCAGTCGCTAAATTCCACGGATGAGATAATGCCTTCCCGCAGGTCCAGTTCGTGTTCAATCTTTTCCCTCATCACATAAGGCACAGCTCTAGACTTGTGATGGACCGGTCTGGCATCCTGTGTGATGTAGATTTTAACTTTAGCCCCTTTGAGGGTACCCACACCTGGCTGAAAGAGATGTTCAAAACGACTTAGAACTGCAGAGTGGTGTGAGATACATGACAGTAAGGTGAACGTGTGAACGGCCACACTGCGGAAACATCTCCACCTTCAGCACCAGGTCAGACGGAGATGCTGAGCGAGCAGGTGAACTGCAGGATCCCACTTTTTAGGAGCTGATCGTTGTGCCAAGCAAATGAGTTTTGCTTAATGACTAAAAATAAAAGGTGCTAGAAGTGGGATTCAAATCCACAATTTCAGATCAGACTGAACACAACAGCTTAGACCGCTCAGCTGTCCTGACGATCCAGTGTTGTATATGGCCACCTGCAGGTTGATTTTGAACTTTTGTGTCTTGTCACAAGAAATAAATGAGGGCAACAGGTGTTTCTCTGCCTGACACCGGGGAAACAGTGAGACAGACCTTGGAGCAAGGGTCTGGTTATTGCCAAAAAGCAAAGAAAATATTAATTCCGGGATTACCCAAAGGAGCAGTGACCTCGACGTGATTTGAACACGCAAACTTCTAATCTGTAGTCAGACGCGCTACCGTTGCGCCACAAGGCCGACACAGGGAGTTTGAGATGTTCCTCTATATGAAGATTCTGCAATACAAGGGGCTTTATAATCCCTGCCCATTCCCACCAGGTATCAGAAGAAGCGCTCACCTGCCAGTCACCGTATGTTTTTGTTTAACTTTTGTGTTGTTTTCACGGGAAAGCATCATTAATTAACCCGTCATCTTCTTTTGTACAATGAAAGAAATGCTGACTGAGGGACAGTCGATACTTCAATCATTTGTTCTGTGCTTTGCATGTTAACTGTTCAACCATATCCCATTTTACACACTGTGTTTTAGGAGTCTGGTTCAAAATCCTCATCGCTGGCGACACCAGGAATCTGGGGCAACTTTTGTCAAATTTAACAGCACCGGTTATTCCGACACGCCAAAGTTCCCCGGTGGATCCATTTTCTCTCGCTAAAAGTTATCTATTTATTGGTAAAATAAAGAGCAATTAAGGAATAAGGGAGCCCTTTTGCTAGGAGAAAAAATAGCAAATAAAAAGAGCAAATGCTGGAAATCTCAGCAGGTCAGTTAGCATTTGCCAGGAGACAAGACTCGCCTCCGATTGTTCCCCTGTAGGAAATTTCAACATAATGTTCCCGCCCGGGATCGAACCGGTGACCTTTCATATGTAAAGCAAACGTGATAACGGCGACACTTGGGAAACCTCTGGCACAGTGACCTCAACAGACGGGAGCTGACGAGTGAGCTCCCTCTGTGCTGATCACCACTGATTTTTTATGTGGAAGCAAGTCATCCTCGACTCCGGGATTACCTAAGAAGAGAGGAGGATCAGGAATGTGTTGGCTCACCTGAAACAACTTCTGTCCCACACTGAAAGTTCTCAATCCTTCTCCTCTGCTGCCCTTTGCAGAAATGTCACGGATCACCCAGCCACCGTGTTCACTTCCACATCCTCACAGTGGGGCCACAGAGGCTCCTACCGTCTCCCCGCGATCAGCGAACTCGCCCAGTTTGTAAAATTAAACCCGGGACATGTGTCCGGCAAAGGACAGGAGAAGCGGGAGAGTGTGTAAGCTCATTCTGTAACAGATAGTAGTGGGGTTATTAACGGCGATTACAGCAATCATTAATCCTCTCACACACCTCAATTATGTTTCTGCGATGAACTGATTGAGAATGGAAAGGGTTAATGCTCGGGATCTTAACCCCTCGACCACCAGGGAACAGCTTCGATAATTTGTATCAATATAAAAATATATATTTATATATGAACCTGTATGTCAACGGCAAGCTGTCTAGACGTCATGGCACAACGGTCGTGAATCTAACTTTGAGCGAGAGAAATTGTTCCACAGTGACACCCATTTCATCTTTTATTCCCTTTTAAACACTAGAAACTGAGACAGGGGGAATAAATAGAGAAATAAAAGCACAGTGATACAGACAAGAGGAAGAGAGAAGGGGAAATACTGCCCCCACCCAGAACTAATGCAGAAACCCCTCTGCTGCGCTCGGGGTGGCCACCCACAGCCTGGATACACTAATGTCCCAACAGTTCATTGACTGTCGGAGTGAGACCGTGCGGCGCTTCAGAAGACAGGTCGAAAAAGCAAAGTCACTGATTCGGTCTCACCTGCTTCTCTAATCAAGAGTAGTCACACACAAAAACTTGCTTTTATAATGGCTATACATTACCGTTATGATTGTCAAGCAGTTGGTTCATTGATCTCAAGGTGTGACTTTAGATGAGTCGAAGTTAAATGAAATTTGTGAGAAGTCCTGCGTTCCAATCGTGGACGAGTCCATTATTTTGCCGGCGAGTTTTGAAATTGCATAGAAATTTTGCAAAGGACGACTTGCATTTCTGCAGTGCCTTTCAGGAACGCATGACGCCCCAAAGCGCTTTACAGCCGTTGAATTATGTTTGAAGTGTTGTAGTATGGGGAAAGATGTGCCCAAATCACCCCACACGAACCTCAACTCTTTACAAAGGAGTTTGGTGCAAATAATCAGGTGCCTCAGGGACTTGGACTTTCTTGAATGAGTTCTGCTTGTACCTGCATTCAAGCTTGAAACAGCAACTGGGCTTCCATCTCACGGGAGCAGCGTGTAGCGGTTAGCGAGTGGGTGACGAGGTTTGGGGTTGATGTGCGTCACTTTCAATCTTTGAAATTTCACCAAGCAAAGAAATGGTGAATCCAACTGACCCTGCAAGCATTTATTTCCCGTTTAATCACAGGAATATCCGCAGTCAGGAGCTGAACAGGAATTAAAACCTAACACCGGCTTCGGGACAATCAGAATACTTTGTCACAGACAAGGCACCGGAAGGCTGGAAGGTCGATCACATCGGTTGTGTGAGAGCTGGTTGGCGGTGACATGGAAGTGTCTGCAGTGTGCGGGACCAGACTGCTTCCACACATCCACAATGAATGTCCCACCCTTTATTTGGGAAAAGTGCAACTGAGAGTGGACAAGTTCCAACTGGTCGGAGCAATCTGAAGCTTTAACTGACGGACACCCTGGTTTGGGATGTCTTGCAGTGTACACTTGTGTCAGTCTCTGTGGCGCAATGGGGGGTGTTCGGTTGTTAATCAAAAAGTTGGTGGTTTAAGCCCTCTCAGGGACTTCAACTGTTTTCCCCGAGGATACTGTGCCGCACAGTTCCAGGTTGTCATTGTGTGCTTTGGTGTCACGAATATATTCTGCAAACATTGCCAGCTGTGCTGTTATCCAGTGAGTTCCCACTCCAATACTTATATGAGCATTCAGTTCAAGTGTCGAGTTTGAGTGTATACAGAACTGAACATAGATATCAGAAAATTTAACAAGGCTGTGGGACATTGTGTTTTGTTAATATTGAAACATTAATATGAATAAATCCATTTTTTCTAATATTTAATTAAACGGGTTTCCAAAATGTTTCCGCCCAGTTTCGAACCAAAGATCATTCGCGGGTGAAGAAAATGTGACAACCACTACACTACGGAAACACTGCAATTGAAGTGATGTTAGAAACATAACCAGAGCTTTCACCTACACAGCTGGCCTACACTTCAGGAGCTGGTTTTACGAGAATAGAAAGACGGTGCTATATTTAGGAAGTCTGTGAGTGTGGCAGGAATTGATCTCGTGTTTCCCAGACTTTACACATAGGAACAGGAGATGACCATTTAGCAGCAAGTGGTTAGGATCTGGAATGCACGGCTTGAAAGGGTGGTGGATGCAGACTCAATCTTATGTTTCAAACGGGAGTTGGATCAGTGTCTGAAGGAAAAACAATTGCAGGGCTACGTTAAAAGGAGGGGGGAGTGGGACTCGCTGAGAGTCGGCACGGGCTCGACGGGCCGAATGGCCTTCCGTGCTGTAACCATTCCATGATTCTGTAAGTTAGCGGCACATTTCATAGTGTGGGTGGAAGCAGAACATTGCAAAGGGACATGGATTGAGTCGGCAAAACTAGAGGCATCTGATTCAGGAGATTCTGGTGAAGCGGAAATTCGGGAGTTTAATGACTTTGCAACGAACATTTTTGTTTTGTGCAGCTTCGGTCAGAGAAATGTTTGTGAAAGGAATTTTTTGCAGAAAGGGATGCAGCATTTCATTTTCTGTCTTAACACTTCTTTCTGGATGTCGGGTCACATTTCCTTTCGATATTATTCTTCCAGAATGTATATTTTCTTTGGTGTTTCACAATAACCAGACCCTTGCTCTAAAGTCAGTCTCACTGTTTCCCCAGTCTCCTGTTGATGTTACCAGCAATGAACATTTTGAACCAGAACCCGAAAGCAGTGTGTAAAATGGTTTATGGTTTAAGAGTTAACTTGCAGAGCATAGATAAATTATCCAATTATGGAATCTCCTTCAGTTAGAATTTCTTTATTTGTGCAAAAGAAGATCATCAGTTAATTAACGATGTATTCCCGTGAAAGCAACATAAAAAGTAGTTAAAAAGTAATCAACAAACTTGGTGTTCGAACCCGAGAATCTGAGATTAAAAATCTCACGCTGTATCAACTGAGCTCGCTGTGCTTCTGCTAAAGCAAACGTTTTTGTCACTGATTGCAACCAGGCGCCTGTTGGCTCCGCCCCAGATGTTTAAACTTGATGTCGAAGAACTGCCAGGATCTTCTTGAATGGTGGACCAGGCTCGAGGGGCCGAATGGCCTACTCCAGCTCCTAATCCTTACATGTTTATGATGATATGACCTTTCACAGGAGAACAATCTCGCCCTGAGCATGCATGAGGAGAAAGTTACAGAAAATATTCCCACCTGGTGAGCTTTCGCGTGTGAGGCGAACGTGTTAACCGCTACACTGCGGAAACATCTCCACTTTCAGCACCCGGTCAGACGGAAATGTGAAGCGAGCAGGTGAACTGCTGAATCCCACTTTTAAGGAGCTGGTCGTGGTGCCAAGCAAATGAGTTTTGCTCAATGACTAAAAATAAGAAAAGGGATTTGAAACCGCGCTTTAAGAGCAGACTGCAAACTGAACGCAGCACCTTCGACGGCTCGGCCATCCAGACTGTAAGTTCATTTAAATTTTGAACTTTTGTGTCTTGTTCCATGAAGTAAATGAGGGCATGTGGCATATCTGTGCCTGACACCAGGGAAACAGTGAGACAAACATTGGAGCAAGTGTCAGGTTATAGCCAAACAGCAAAGAAGTTTGCAACTTTTGAAGAACAATGATCCTGACATGATATGAATACACAGCTTTCATGATCGGGAGTCAGACACACTCCCGTTGCACCACAAGGACTTAAGTGCAAATTGTCCATGTTTGGAAACATGAAGGTTCCTGAAACACAGTTTCATTGACCCTGCATTGGTGCAATGAAAGGGCTTTAAAATCCCCGGCCACTCCCACCGTGGGTCAGACAGCATCAGAAGCAGTGCCCACCTGTCACTCACCCTCTCATGCCCGCTTTCATCACCTGCTGCCCGCGGACTGCAGCAAATCCAGTTCATCATCATCATAGGCAGTCCCTCGAAGCGAGGATGACTTGCTTCCTCGCCAAAAAAGGATGAGTTCACAGGTGTTTCAATATTCCAGGCCCTGAAATGTATGTTGAAGGGTGGAAGATGCTTGTGCGTGGATTTTTTTAACGTGTGATGGCCGTTGCACCCCAGCCATCACACGGGCTTGACAGAGCGAGGTATTCGTCCAGTGGCAAGGGTGAAACAAGAGGACTGGAGACCAGCTCTGCTGCACGGACCCAGTGTGCACACATATCGCAGTGTGGGCTGGCCCGTGCTGCCCCTGGGCCCCTGACCCTGAACTCAAGCCTCCCCTGGGCCCCGATCACATCCCTCCACAGTCTCTCGCCGCTCCTTCGCCCCGATCTCGCCGCTCCTGCTGTATTTGCCCACGCTCCAATCACCGACCTGGACCTTGATGACATCACTCTTCGCTGCCGCCGCCCTCCTGCACCAGCTCGCGCTGCTCCCTGGAGTAGTCTCCCGGGACCTCCAAGCTGCTCCCAGGGCCGCTCGCCGTTCCTTTTATGGCCCCGACCTGCCGCTGGTGTTCTCCCGTTAGTGTATCCAGGCTGTGGGTGGCCACCCCGAGCGCAGCAGAGGGGTTTCTGCATTAGTTCTGAGTGTAGACAGTATCTTTCCCCTTCTTTCTTCCTCTTGTCTATATCCCTGTGCTTTTATTTCTCAATTTATTCCCCCTGTCTCAGTTTCTAGTGTTTAAACGGGAACAAAAGATGAAACGGGTTTTTTTGTGGAACAATTTACTTCACTCAAAGTTATATGCACTGCTGTTCGCCATGAGGTCAAGGTAGCTAGCCGTTGTTATTCAGGTTCTTATATAAATATATATAAATATATCAACATCTATCATAACTGTTCCCTGGTGGTCGAGGGGTTAAGATCCGTCGCACTGACCTGGTAACGATACTCGATCAATTCATCGCATAAAAATAATTGAGGTCTGTGAGACGATTAATAATTGCTGTAAGCACCATGAATACCAATACTTTCTGTGATAGACCGAGCTTACAGACTATCTGGCTTCCCCTGCCCTTTGCCGGGCACGTGTTCCGGGTTTAATTTTGTAAATTGGGTGAGTTCGCTGATCGCGGGGAGATGGTAGGAGCCTCTGTGGCCCCACTGTGAGGATGTGGAAGTGAACACGGTGGCTGGGTGATCCGTGACATTTGTGTAAAGGGCAGTGGAGGAGAAGGATTGAGAACTTGCAGTGTGGGACAGAAGTTGTTTCAGGTGAGCCTCCTCATTCCCGATCAGCACAGAGGGAGCTCACTGGTCAGATCCCCTCTGTTGGGGCTGTTATACCAGTGATTTCTGTAGTGTAGTGGTTATCATGTTTGCTTTACATGCAAAAGGTCCCTGGTCCGATCCCAGGCAGCAACATTTTGTTTAAACTTGCCAAATGGGAACAATCGGAGGCGAGTTGAGTCTCCTGGCAAATGCTGCCTGATTTGCTGAGATTTGCAGAATTTGCTGTTTTTATTTGCTATTTATTCTCCTGGCAAAAGGGCTCCCTTATTCCTGAATTGCTCTTTATTTAACCAATAAATAGATAACTTTCAGTGAGAGAAAACGGATCCACCGGGGACATTTTGCGTGTGAGGCCAACGTGATGTCCGCTACACTGCAGCCCATCAAAGGGCGAGAAACCACTGAATATAAAGGATGAGCTCAGAAATATCAGGGGCAGTGCAGTCTGGTCAACGTCAAACCCTCTTTTCTTATTCAGCAGTGGCATGAACGGGAATCAGACGCCACAAAGTTTAATTAAAGACACAAATACAAGTAACACTTCTAAATCTTTTCACTGTAAAATTCTTTTACTTTATTTGAAATCCTGCTGCATTGAATCTGAAAATGAGCACCGTAGGATTTTATCTTCACTACTGATTCTATTTTCTGTGCACGGTCGGAATAACCGGTGCTGTTAAATTTGACAAAAGTTGCCCCAGATTCCTGGTGTCATCAGCAAAAAAGATTTTGAACCAGACTCCTAAAATACAGTGAGTAAAATGGGTCAACATGCATAGGAACATAAGAAGATAAGAAATAGGAGCAGTTGTCGACCATACGCCCCTCGAGCCTGCTCCGACATTTAATACGATCATGGCCGATGCGATCATGGACTCAGGTCCACTTCCCTGCTCGCTCCACAAAGCACAGGACAAATGATTGAAGTATCGACTCTCCCTCAGTTAGCATTTCTTTCATTGTGCAAAAGAAGGTGAGGGGTTAATTAATGATGCTTTCCCGAGAAAACAATACAAAAGTTTAAGAAAAAAACATACGGTGACTGGCAGGTGAGCGCTGCTTATGATACCTGGTGGGAATGGGCGGGGATTTTAAAGCCCCTTGTATTGTGAAACCTTCATATCGCCGAACATCTCAGACTTCATGTGTGGACCTTGTCAGGCAATAGTAGCACGCCTGACTCCAAATCGAAAGGTTGTGTGTTCTAATCATGTTGGGTTTGCAATTATTTTCAACATTGTTCTTCCAGAAAATATTTTCTTTGCTGTTTGGCAATAACCAGACCCTTGCTCCAAGGTCTGTCTCACTGTTTCCCCGGTGTCAGGCAGAGATACTACTGCTGCCCTCATTTATTTCATGTGTCAGGACACAAAAGTTCAAAATCAACCTGCAGGTGGCCACATCTAGCATTGAATACTCAGGGTAGCGGAGTGGTTTAAAGTGCTGTGCTCAGATCGCAGTTTCCTCTGGAGATGCATGTTCGACTTTGACATTTCTTATTTTTAATCATTTATTGAAACTCTTTGTTTGACACCACGACCAACTCCTTAAAAGTGGGATTCTGCAGTCCACCTGCTCGCTTCACATTTCTGTCTGACCAGGTGCTGAAAGTGGAGATGTTTCCGCAGTGTCGCGCTTAACACGTTCACCTCACAAGCGAAAGCTCCCTGGCCGAGAATATTTTCTGGAGCTTTTTCCTCACACATGCTCAGGGTCGCGTTCTGTCCTGAACACACAAGCTAAAGTGCTGAGTTCATTGCCCATGTTGTTAGCAGCCTGCCAGTGAATCTGTTTAAGATGTTCAAACAGATTCCTGACAAAGCTGTACTGGCTCGCTTCCCGGAGACACCGTGGTCACCAGTGCCCCAGTATCAGTGGGTCAGCCCCGGGAGGTTGGCCATCCGTTAGAGAATACCCAAGATCAGGGATCAGTCTACGGACAGGGATCCCCAGCCGGCAGCCTTCGGCGGTGACGGACTCACAGGAGAGGTGGTGTTGGACCAGCCACGATCTGAGAGTCCCCAGCCTACAGCCTCCGGCTGTGCAGAATCCTCAGTTAATGAAATGAACTGAGCAGCCACACCTAAAGGGGAAGTGTGTTGTTGCCCCGGAGGGGCCATTTCCCCGATAATGTGGGAGTCAGGCACACCTCCAGTCAGAACACTCTGGGTCCTGCGGTACAGACCGCCTTACCGCCGGCCACACAGGCAAACCAGAGGCTGAATAAGGGAAGGAGAAGAACAGGGATTAACATGGCCAGTCGGAGACGGGTGGCAGATGTATATAATAGCACGATATGAGTTTAAGAATGTTGAAGATTTCTCGTTTTAAATTAAGATTTTAGAAATTTCAGGTCATCACAACCTCACGAGGAATCCATGGGAAAAGAAGTAGTGAGAGGAATAAGATCGGTTATGAAGGAGTTGTGGCCGGCAGTGTAAGGGGTGGTTTTCAGAGGGTCAGCTTTCCCTTCTGATCGTATATGAATGGTTCCGAATCGCTCGCTGACCCTTGGTTCTCGACACTGGAATTATGAAGGGACTGTAAAAGACTTGGACAGACAATCGGTTTCAAGGTAGGAAGAAGGTATGGCTTTATTGTGTTTATAAAGAAGTAAAAGGCACACCTTTAATAACACACACAGACCAATACACACTGAGGGGTACAACACATTGAATAAATTGTCAAATTACAGCCTGTGGGGAAAAGAATACAGCTTAAACTCTAAATGGAGTAAAGAGGAGAATGCAGATACATTTACACAAGTTATCCCAGCCTCCCACCTCCCAATCCCCCTAACTAACTAAGTTATAGCTCTGAGGGTTCAGGGGCTATGCTCACCAATCCCTTTAGACAGTTGCCGGTGATTCACGGTTTCGGGGTTCGCTGCACTTGGCTTTCTAGGCGAGCCGTAACCCGGACAGAGGAGAGGACTTCGGACTGCGTAGTCTTCGGTTGGGGTGCGTCCGTTGATGCGCTAAGTTGCGTTTTGGATGTATGGGGTAAGTCCCCACTTTCTTTGGTTAGGAATAGTTTTACTTAGTCCCTTTTGGTAATTTCTCCCCCGTTGGGTCGTTCAGAAGTAGATAGTAGGGTGGTTGTCAATTTGGTTGCTGACAACCTTCCGTTTCGTGGGCCTCGTGCTCGGTCAGTTCTTGATGAGTTCTGGTAGTTTCCTTCACTGTTCCATTTCTTCACTGCAGAGGAAGCAGGCTGCTTGTGTCTGTGTCTGTGTTCCAGTCTATGTCCTTGTTCGAGTCAGTGCGAGTTCCAGTCTGTGTTCTGTTAGTTTTTCCTTGTAAAACTGGGGGATAGATATATCCCCCAAAAAAGGCTTTGTTATCTCCCATCAAATCTCTTGGGCTCTGTTTAAACTGTTCTGTCCATTGATTTTCAAATGTCTCCTTTGTCGGCAGTAACTCGATTAGGGTGTGAGAATGTGCTATCACTGGTTTTGCATTGTTTGAGGATTGCCCAGTTTCCTGACCATGATTTCCATTGTGCTTGATTGGGTAATTCGATTATCTCTTATGGGGTGAATAGTTCCCCCCAGACAGTCTGGGATCCTTAATACATGAATTTGCTTCACAGAGTTTAGCCCCACCTTCTGTATTCGGTAACTCTTTTTCGCAGCCAAAATGTTGTAGAATCTTAACATTGATCTGCTCCTTTCCATAGATGTTTAGGGGATCTCAGGCTTCTGAAATTTAGGTCCATTTTGAATTCTCTTTCCTATGAGTCCAAACACTGTGGGGGGGGGGGGGTCTCGATGAATGCATTCCCTTTTATCCCCTGCAGGCGTCGTCTGCCCCTTTAAACTCATTTTAAAAGCCCAGAAAGGAATTCTTCTCCTCTGCAGGGGAAAGGTACCAGGCATCTTTGCGAGATATTGGTAAATTCTACATTCCCCCGCTGTGATACCATGTCATGTATGCTATCATCTTACAGGTGAGCAAAGTTCCTGGCTCTCAAGAAATAACCTTCCCTGTAAATTAACTAAACTAATACCAAAACATGCATTACACTTATGCAACATCAGCACAGATATACACTTTTCCCTTTGCAGGTACAAACGATTTACGTTTACACCCTTCCAGCTTGGAGGGGGTTCCATCCCTACAATTGCATTTCAGCACAGTTACATTTCATTTCAATGACATTATATTCACCAGCATGTAGCCAACGTACAACCACATTACAGAAGGAAGAACATAGATTAAAATTAAACAACATCAATTGGTTTCCTGAGGTTTGTCCATCACCTGGTAATGTCTGGATCCTGCCCTTGAGAACTGCTCTCAGGCTGGCTGACACACAAGACAAACTCAAAACAATCACCTAAACATTACTGCAACATTACCCTCAATTCTAAACTAAACCTTAAAATGTAAAATGGTGCAGTCAGCTACCTTAGACTAAAAATTAGAGCTATGTACAGCCGCCACCCGTCTCCGAGTGGCCTGGTTAGTCCCTGTCAGGCCCATGCCTTGTGCGGCCTGATAGCTGCCTGGATGCTAGGGTTTCCCCGCAGCCGGTGAGCTGGAGATTCTTGTCTCTGGGACAGCTCGATGCTACTGCTCCTGTGAGACCAGTTGGAGGCGGCTGGCTGGGGGTCCCTACTCTGAGCGGCCTCTGTACTTCTGACCTTTGGCCTTTCCTGTCGGGCTGCCCTTCTCCTAGGGTAGAATCGCTGAGGCTCAGATACCGGTGACCACGGTATCTTTGGCCGTGGTGTATGGAGGGTCCTTCTCAGGGCTTGTGTTACTGGGGGTGCGTCCGAATCCCAAACGATGGGTGGGATAGCCCCTCCAGTTGTGCAATTCACCCTCCCTATAGGCACGGTTTCTGAGCCTGCCACATTCCCTGTGGGCCCTCCACCGTCGGGGGCGGCCACCGGAGGGTCCCTGTCCTGAGGACAGTTCACACATCCCGGCTGCCCTCTGTGCTTGGCTGACCCTGGGTTGTACAGCTTGCACTGGTTGATGTGGAACCATTTAGTACAGCGGGGCAACTTTATGGCATAGACCATCGGGCTTGCCTTGTCGACAATGCTGTATGGCCCCATATATAATGCTTCACAAACCCCGACCCGAACATGGTTCCTCACCATGACCTGGTCCCCTATCTCCCATTCGTGGTGTTTGCTGGGTTCCAGCAGCAATCGGTTACTCTGATGCTCTCTGCCCATATTACTAGCAGCCTGCCAGTGAATCTGTTTGAGCTGTTCAAACAGGATCCTGACAAACTAGTCCCAGTCAACTCTCTGAACTGACCTTCTGTGAGCACCGGGGCTAGGACATGGGTGAGGGTCCGCATGATCCAGCCAGTCATGAGCTCGTATGGGGAATACCCCGTGCTCTTTGACTGGCTGGCTCGGATCCCCATTAGGACCAACGGTAAGACCTCCACCCACTTTTGGGTTGAGTCTCCTGTCTCCTTCCGCAGCCTTTCTTCAATGGTGTAGTTTAAAAGCTCCACATTACCCGATGACTGTGGATTGTGGGCAATGTGCCATTTCCCCTCAATGCTGAGCACCTTAAGAGTTGCCTGCATTACCTGCCCGGTGAAATGGCTCCCCTGGTCCGACTCCACATACTGTGGGAGTCCCCACCGGGAGAACACTTCCCTCACTTGAATCTTAGCTGTCCCTAGTGCGGTGGCTGTTCGGCAGTTGAAGGCTTCAACCCATTTATAGAACACGTCCACCAGGAGTGGCAGTATTTGTAGCCTCCCTGGGCAGTGGGTATGGGCCCGATGGAGTCAATTTGGATTGACTGCCATGGCCCCTCCACCATCCTGACGTTTCCTAGGGACACCTTCCTTTTCTGCGGGTCAGGGTTGTTTGCAGCACACACCAGGCAGTTCGCACAGAACCCACGGACATCCTCCCTGAGTCCCGGCCACCATCCCGCCTGTTCCACTCGTTGCCAGGTGGTCTCAGGCCCGGGGTGTCCCGCTCCTGGACCCTCATGGGCCAGTTTTAGGAATTCCCTCTGGTGCTGCTGTGGCACGACCCATTATCCCTTTTTAAACATCACGCCTTCCTTAACGGTAATGGCTGCTGTGCCGTACGGACCTTCTACTCTCTCTCCTCTAGCTAGCGCGTTCAGGACAGCTTTCAGGACCGGGTCCTGTATCTGAACTCTTTTTAAGTCCGGTGCCAAAGCTATCCCTGTACTCTCTGCTGCCCTGTTCTTATTCTTGACCGCTGCTATGCGGCCGGTGTCATCGGGGGCCCAGAACTTTCCATTGCGGTCACCTTCTTTGGCCAGTTTGTCAGCCTGTTGGTTTCCCTCTGCACGGGGTTCGGTTTTTGAATGGGCCTTCACCTTATGTATGTAGACCTTTCCTTCTTCCCCCACCGCTGTCATGATTTTCTCCAGCAGGGGCTTGATTGCCAGGGGTCTCCCGTCAGCGGACGTGTATCTGCGACGGGACCATATAGCCAGGTACTCTGTACACGAATTGCAGGTGAACATACTGTCCGAGCAAATCGTGTACGGGGTAGGGAATTCCTCGGGGTGGGACACCACGTACATTACGGCAGACAGTTCAGCATGCTGGGCGCTCATGATGCTGCGGAGCTTGATTACCCGGGCAATACTCAGTGAGTCGTTTGCCAGCAGATACCGTGCTGGACCCGTCCATGTAGATGTCCCGGCCTGTCGGGTGTAACCCAGACCGAAGGCCAATGTTCACCTCCCATACCTCTTCTACGGAGCACCTGTGTGCTTTCCCTGGGTTGATTAGGTTGGCTGCGAGCCTTGGCTCACGGGGGCCTTCTACTCTGAGGTCCATCTGGGAGAGGAGCAGGATCCAGCGAGCAATGCTGGCACTGCTCACCGTCCCGTCCTTAATCCTCCTATCTAGGAGCATCTGAGTAGGTGTGTGGTGGGTTCGGAGTGTTAGAGGAGACCCTCCCGTGAAGATCAAGGATCTTTTCACTGACCAATTTGTGGCTAGGAGGTGTCTCTCACAGTTGGAGTACCCCTTCTCTACATGTGTGAGGATCCTGGAGGAGCAAACCACCGGTCTCAGCTGGCCGTGCCGCTCTTGAAGCAGCACTGACCTCAAACTGTCCCCGCTGGCTGCCACCTCCAGGAAACACTCCTTTCCTACATCTATTGCTCCTAAGGCTGGCGCAGTCTGCAAGTCCTCCTTGAGCTGATTAAATGCTGCCTCGCAACCCTCATCCCAGTCCCACTCTACCCCCTTGTGGAGAAGCCTGAGCAGAGGGGCTGCGGTGGCTGCATAATCCTCAATGAAGTCTCTGCAGTGCCCAGTGAGCCCTAGAAAGGATCTTACCCCTGTCACTGTGTTGGGGGCTGGTAACTCCTGTACTGCCTCCCTTCTAGCCTTGTCTATGGCCCTTTCCCCAGCGCGCACAGTCAGCCCCAGGAATTTGACTTCCTTCTGGCCGATCTGTGCCTTATTCGGGTTTACTTTAAACCCTTCTTCTTTTAGCAGCTCCAGCAGCTCAGCCAGCAGTGGGCCATGCTCCTCCCCCTGATCGGTGAACAGGAGCAGGTCATGCACTTACTGTACCAACTGCTGGGGTCTGCTAAAGCCCTTTAAACAGTTCGCCATACATTGGTGAAAAATGCTGGGGCTGTTGTGGAAGCCTTGGGGAAGACAGTTCCACGTGTATTGTTGGCCCTTAAAGGTAAAGGCGAAATTGTACTTGTCCTCCCGTTTTAAAAGAATGGACCAGAACCCATTTGAAATGTCCAACACCGTGAAAGTGGTCGCGGATGCTGGAATACTCCCTATGAGGTCCGCTACGGCTGCTACAGTGGGTGCACAGGCAGGGATGTTCTTATTTAGTACTCGATAGTCCACGGTGGCCCTCCATGAGTTGTCCGGTTTCTTAACCGGCCACAGTGGAGAGTTCACATAGGTAGCTATCGGTCTTAACACCCCTTGCTCTACCAGTGATCCCAGCGACATTGTCAGGACTACCTCTGCCTCCCTGGGGAAGTTATATTGCTTTTGTGGTTGGGTCATGGGGTCCCCTTCTATACTAACTTCCACCCCCGTTACCCTGCCACAGTCATGTTTGTGGGTGGCGAATGCTGCAAGGTGTGCCCGTATATATGCCTGGTACTCCACTGGGGTGTTACTGACCAGTAATTCCAAGTCATAACCCTCCTTTGGCATCACAGTACACAACATTCGCTTGGCCCCTTTTTCTGGGATCACCGCCACCTCACCTTCGCTGTCTGTCCCTATGGCTCCCCATAGACAGTGGTTCCTCAGATCCAAAAGCATCTAGTGGCTAATGATAAAATCAGCCCCCAGGATCCCTTTTCCCTCCTGCTCCCATTTCATCAGGACACACTTCCATTTGGTTTTGAGTGTCCCTAACTGAATGGTGAGCGGGATGGGAAACGAACCAGTTTGCACATTGCCTGTGAACCCCACTAGACTGTACGGGACCCCGTTCGATAGAGGTGAGGTAGTCGGGTTATCAGCATGTACAAGGGTGCAGGAAGCACCAGTATCTAGCAGGTAGGTCCCGTTCACTTTCTCCACCTCCATTGTAACGCACGGTCTCTTCCAGGCATCGTACTCGAGGGAACACAGGTACACAGGCTGCGCTGGCTCTAGTCATGCACATGGGTGGGTTGGAGCAGGGGGTTTTACCGTACCGGCTACTGTACTGGTTGCGGTAGCTACTGCTCCCAGTCCGTTTATAAGTGTCTGTCAGGCGGCTACGAGTGTCTCATATGAGTCGGGCTGGGGTTGGAGCGGCCTTTCCCTTAGTCTCTTTCCAAGGGTTCCTACAGTCCTTCCTCCAGTGCCCACTTTTCCCACACCCAAAACATTCACCCCCTTTGTGGGGAGGATTCCCACCTTCCTGATGTCACTCTCTCTTGCCTTGGCTGGTTTAATCTCATGGACCTTCCCGTTCCGGTAAGCCAGGGTCAATTGTCTGACCACTGCCTCCTCGGTGGTTCTGGGGTCTCTTGGATCGAACCAGACCTGGGCTTTGGCCTTCACTCCAGGTAAGCTGTTTGCCACCAGGCTGCGGAGCCAGTGAGCCAGCTCGTTAGGGGCCAGGTGGGCCCGGTCAAGAACACCACTACAGGCCCTTTCGTAGACCGGCCACAACCTGTCGGCGAAAGCCTGTGGAGTCTCACCATAGAGCTGTACTGTCTTCTCCACTGGGGAGAAAGGACTCCCGTCATTCATACACATGGCTTCTAGAACCTCCTCCTTAACCGTAGCGTACGTGTTTCGCCCCATTCTGCTGTCCGCAGAGAGGGAATGGCACAGCTTGGTGTCTAGCGAGAAGAGCAACAGCTTAGCCTGCTCCGAATTATCGCACCCGTTAATATCCCCTGTGTGTTCCACTTCCAGGAAGTGTACCGAGGGATCTCCCTATTGGGTGAGCTTATTTAGGTGGCCTATCATAGCCCTCAGTTTTTGGGTGTCATAGGGCCTATGAAATTGCTTACTAGGGGTCCTGCTGCCCCATTTGCACCAGGCGGGCCAAGCGTCTGCTGCCGGACCGAGTGCATTGGCCCTGGTTCCAGCCCGCCTTGTATTGGCTTGCCTGCTTCCCCCTGCTACCAAACCGATTTAAAACTCGAGGCCGCCGGTGTTGGTAGTTCGCAATCCTTGCCTGCCCCGCTCTCTGGTTGACACCCCCGCTGCTCTGGGCTGTTCCCGGGAGCTACAGGCGGTGACTGCGGGGTTTCTCCTTGCTCTGCCAGGTGTTCCTGGGCTAAACCCGGGTTTGTCAGGCACACCATGCTTTTAGCCCGGGATAGAGCAAGGTTCAAGCCTTGGATCAGCTGCTGGTAGGGGCCATGGTCACCAGCCTCAAATTCCCTGGTACTGGCTACCTTATAGGCTCCCTGAATGTCTTTCACCCTCTCCCAATAATCTTTAACTTGCTTGGCGAGGCAGGAATTCTATTCCCGCAATGCAAGTTCGCTATTCATGGCTTCAATAATCTGACACTGTAAAAGGTCCAGTTTGGTTTTGTGCCTTTCTTTAGTGAGCTCTCTACTTTCCTTTCACTGTCCCACCTCTGTCCACAGCCTTTCCCCGACTGTGTCCCTTGCACTGGACCTCTCTTCTGCCTGCCTCAATACTCCCTTTAATTTCTCATTCTCCTCATCTAGAAGCCGGATCTGTCGCTGAAGGCAAATTAGCCAAATCGCCTTCTCTATTGACTTTTTATGGTCCTTGCTCTCGGTCCATTGAGCTGCAGCATCTTCTGGACGCTCAGCATACAATAGATCGAGTCCCCACTCCTTCTCCACATTTACCCTCTTAAACACATACGAGGAAATCCCCTCTTCCTTTTTGCTTCTTTTCATGAAACCAGTCCCTTGCCCCAGAGTCCCTTGGTGGTCGCCATTATGTAAGGGGTGGTTTTCGGAGGGTCAGCTTTCCCTTCTGCCCTTAAATGAATCGCTCCCACACCCTTGGTTCTAGACACTTGAATTATAAAGGGACTGTGACAGACTTGGGCAAACAATCGGTTTCAAGGGAGGAAGCAGGTATGGCTTTATTGTGTTTAAAAGGAAGTAAAAGGCACATCTTTAATAACACACAGAATAGCAATAGCAATAGACACGAAGGGGTACAACACGTTGAATAAATTGTCAACATACAGCATATGGAGAAAAAATACAGCTTAAACTCTTAATGGGGTAAAGAGGAGAATGCAGATACATTTACACAAGTTATCCTCGCCTCCCCCGCTCTCAATTCCCCTGACTAACTAAGTTATAGCTCTGGGGGTTCAGGAGCTATGCTCACCAATCGCTTTTGACAATTGCCGGTGAATCGCAGTTTCAGGGTTCACTGCACTTGGCCTTCTAGGCGAGTCGTATCCCGGACGGAGGAGAGGACTTCGGACTGCGTAGTCTTCAGTTGGGGTGATGCAGTAAGTTGCGTTTTGGATGTATGGAGTAAGTACCCACCTTATTTGGTTAGGAATAGTTTTAGTTAGTCACTTTTGGTAATTTCTCACCCGTTGGTCGTTCAGAAGTAGATTGTAGAGTGGAAATAAATGTCGATTCTTCGGTTTTTGCTGAGTTGGTTTCGGTTGGTCGTTTCGCTGGTTGTGGTGGCCTGGGTTGTCAATTTGGTTGGTGACAACCTTCCGTTTCGTGGGCCTCGTGCTGTTTGCAAGCTCAGTCGGTCCTTTATGATTTCTTGCACTTTTCTCCACGACTCCATTTCTTCACTCCCCACCTCCGGCTGCTTCTGTTCTTTTCCTTGTAAAACTGGGAAGAGATATATCCAAATAAAAGGCTTCCTTATCTCCCACCAAATCTGGCCCAGCTCTTTGTTTCAAGGGAGCTGCTCATTAGTTTTGAGCTCTCTTCTTTGTCAGAATTTGTCGAGCTTGTTCAGCAGTAATTTGATGAAGTTGTATAGTTTAGATAATCGTTGGTAATTTGATTATCTCTTAGGGGGTGAATTGGTGTTGCATAGTTCCCCCAGACAGTCTGGGATCCTTAATACACGAATTTGCTTCACAGAGGTTAGCCCCATGTAATGTATTCGGTAACTCTTTTTTTCGCAGCCAAAATGTTGTAGAATCTTAAAATTGATATGCTGCTTCCCAGAGATGTTTAGGGGATCTCAGGCTTCTGTAATTTAGATCCAAATTAAATTCCCTTTCTTATGAGTTAAAACACTGTGAGGGCTCCATGAATGCATCCCCTTTTATCCCCTGCAGGCCTCGTCTTCCTCTTTAAAATCATTTGTGTCCTGAAGTTTGTCCTTCCATTTTAAAAGTCCAGAAAGGGATTCTTCTCCTTTGCAGGGGAACAGGTACAAGGAATCTTTGCGAAATATTGGTAAATTCGACATCTCCAAAGCAAGTAAAGCAAGTATTAAATATGGAAACCAAAACTGCTCGCAGTATTCCAGGTCTTGCCTCACCAATCTCCTTTATAACTGCAACAAGACTTCTCTGCTTTTATACTCGATCCCCTTTGCAATAAATGGACTGCATCCCAGAGTACTTAGGGAGGTGGCCTTGGAAATAGTGGATGCATTGACAGTCATTTTCCAGCATTCCATTGACTCTGGAACAGTTCCTATGGAGTGGAGGGTAGCCAATGTAACCCCACTTTTTAAAAAAGGAGGGAGAGAGAAAAGAGGGAATTATAGACCGGTCACCTGACATCGGTAGAGGGTAAAATGATGGAATCACTTATTAAGGATGTCATAGCAGTGCATTTCGAAAGAGGTAATATGATAGGTCCAAGTCAGCATGGATTTGTGAAAGGGAAATCATGCTTGACAAATCTTCTGGAATTTTTTGAGGATGTTTCCAGTAGAGTGGGCAAGGGAGAACCAGTTGATGTAGTATATTTGGACTTTCAGAATGCTTTCGACAAGGTCCCACACAAGAGATTAATGTGCAAAGTTAAAGCACATGGGATTGGGGGTAGTGTGCTGACATGGATTGAGAACTGGTTGTCAGACAGGAAGCAAAGAGTAGGAGTAAATGGGGACTTTTCAGAATGGCAGGCAGTGACTAATGGGGTACCGCAAGGTTCTGTGCTGGGGCCCCAGCTGTTTACACTGTACATTAATGATTTAGACGAGGGGATTAAATGTAGCATCTCCAAATTTGCGGATGACACTAAGTTGGGTGGCAGTGTGAGCTGCGAGGAGGATGCTATGAGGCTGCAGAGCGACTTGGATAGGTTAGGTGAGTGGGCAAATGCATGGCAGATGAAGTATAATGTGGATAAATATGAGGTTATCCACTTTGGTGGTAAAAACAGAGAGACAGACTATTATCTGAATGGTGACAGATTAGGAAAAGGGGAGGTGCAAAGAGACCTGGGTGTCATGGTACATCAGTCATTGAAGATTGGCATGCAGGTACAGCAGGCGGTTAGGAAAGCAAATGGCATGTTGGCCTTCATAGCGAGGGGATTTGAGTACAGGGGCAGGGAGATGTTGCTACAATTGTACAGGGCCTTGGTGAGGCCACACCTGGAGTATTGTGTACAGTTTTGGTCTCCTAACCTGAGGAAGGACATTCTTGCTATTGAGGGAGTGCAGCGAAAGTTCACCAGACTGATTCCCGGGATGGCGGGACTGACCTATCAAGAAAGACTGGATCAACTGGGATTGTATTCACTGGAGTTCAGAAAAATGAGAGGGGACCTCATAGAAACGTTTAAAATTCTGACGGGGTTAGACAGGTTAGATGCAGGAAGAATGTTCCCAATGTTAAGGAAGTCCAGAACCAGGTGACACAGTCTAAGTATAAGGGGGAAGCCATTTAGGACCAAGATGAGGAGGAATTTCTTCACCCAGAGAGTGGTGATCCTGTGGAATTCTCTACCACAGAAAGTTGTTGTGGCCAATTCACTAAATATATTCAAGAAGGAGTTAGATGAAGTCCTTACTACTAGGGGAATCAAGGGGTATGGCGAGAAAGCAGGAATGGGGTACTGAAGTTGCATGTTCTGCCATGAACTCATTGAATGGCAGTGCAGGCTAGAAGGGCCGAATGGCCTACTCCTGCACCTATTTTCTATGTTTCTATGTTTCTATGTTTCCATGTTTCTATGTTTCAATGTTTCTATTCCATTGGCCTTCTGATCAATTGCTGTCCCTGCATACTAACCTTTTGTGTTTCATGCACAAGTTCCCGCAGGTCCCGCTGTTACTGCAGCACTGTGCAGGTTTTCTCCATTTAAATAATAACTTGTCTTTGATTTTTTCTGCCAAAGTGCATAACCTTGCACTTTCCAACATTATACTCCATCTGCCAAATGTTTGCCCACTCACTTAGCCTGGCTATGTTGTTTTGCAGATTTGTTGTGTCCTCCTCACACATTGCTTTTCCTCCAATCTTTGGCTATGTTACACTCGGTCCCTTCTTCCAAGTCGTTAATATAGATTATAAAGAGTTGGGGTCCCAGCACTGATCCCTGCGGCACCCAACCAGTTACTGTTTACCAACCAGAGAATGAACCATTTATCCCGACTTTCTGTTTTCTGTTAGTTAGCCAATCCTCTATCCATTCTAATATATTACCCACAACCCCTTGTGCAGTAATCTTTTATGTGGTACCTTGTCAAAATGCCTTCTGGAAGTCCAAATACACCACATCCCCTGGTTCCCCTTTATCCACCCTGTTCATTACATCCTCAAAAAATTCCAGCAAATTTGTCAAACATGACTTTCATAAATCCATGCAGACTCTGCCTGACTGAATTATTTTTTTCCAAAAGTCGGAGGAGCAGTGACCGGAGGAGGTGTGAGCAGCGGCCTATAAAGGCCCAGCGGGAGTCCGGGGATCGACGGCAGTCGGAGGAGCAGCGGCTGGAGGAGCAGTGAGCAGCGAGCTACAGCTGGTGCAGGGTCAAAAGTAAGAATGAAGTCAAAAGTAATCAAAGGGTGACGTCACAGCCAAGAGGGTAAGTGATTGGCTGGTTGAGTGGTGAGTAGTTTTCTGTTTCTTTGTCTTTCTTCTTGTTCTTAGCAGCAAGAAACCTTTGGCATGTTGCCAAATTAAGTAATCTAATGGTTAAGTCATGGCAGGAGAGCTCGGACACGTGTCATGCTCCTCCTGTGCTATGTGGGAAGTCAGGGGCGCTTCCAGTGTTCCTGATGACTACATGTGCAGGAAGTGTATCCAGCTGCAGCTCCTGACAGGCCACATTGCGGCACTGGAGCTGCGCATGGATTAACTCTGGAGCATCCGCGATCTGCGGATGTCGTGAATAGCACATTTAGTGAGTTGGTCACACCGCGGGTAAAGGTTACTCAGGCAGATAGGGAATGGGTGACCATCAGGAAGAGCAGTGGAAGGAAGGTAATGCAGGAGTACCCTGGCGTCATCCCCCTGCAAAACAGATACACCATCTTGGGTTCTGTTGGAGGAGATGACTCATCAGGAGAAGGCAGCAGCAGCCAAGTCCATGGCACCAGGGGTGGCTCTGCTGCACAGGAGGGCAGGAAAAAGAGTGGGAGAACTATAGTGATAGGGGATTCTATTGTAAGGGGAAAAGATAGATGTTTCTGCGGCTGCAATCGAGACTCCAGAATGGTATGTTGCCTCCCTGGTGCAAAAGTCAAGGATGTCTCGGAGCGGCTGCAGTGTATTCTGGAGGGGAAGGGTGAACAGCCAGCTGTCGTGGTACATATAGGTACCAACGATATAGGAAAAAAACGGGATGAGGTCCTACAAGCTGAGTTTAGGGAGCTAGGAGTTAAATTAAAAAGTAGGATCTCAAAGGTAGTAATCTCAGGATTGCTAACAGTGCCACGTGCTAGTCGGAGTAGGACTTGCAGGATAGCTCAGATGACTATGTGGCTTGATGAGTAGTGCAGTGGGGAGGGATTCAAATTCCTGGGACATGGGAACCGGTTCTGGGGGAGGTGGGACCAGTACAAACCGGACGGTCTGCACCTGGTCAGAACCGGAACCAATGTCTAGCGGAGTGTTTGCTAGTGCTGTTGAGGAGGGGTTAAACTAACATGGCAGGGGGATGGGAACCTATGCATGGAGATAGAAGGAAGTAAAATGGGTGCAGAAGCAAAAGATAGAAAGAAGAAAAATAAAAGTGAAGGGCAGAGAAACACAAGGCAAAAATCAAAAAGTGCCACATTACAGCAAAATTCTAAAGGGAGAAAGTGTATTAAAAAGACAAGACTGAAGGCTCTGTGCCTCAATGCGAGGAGTATTCGTAATAAGGTGGACAAATTAACTGCATCAACAGCAATTAACAAATATGATACAATTGGGATTACAGAGACATGGCTCCAGGGTGACCAAGGCTGGGAACTCAACATCCTGAGGTATTCAACATTCAAGAAGGAAATGACAGAAAGGAAAAGGAGGTCGGGTAACGTTGCTGGTTAAAGAGGAAATTAACGCAATAGTAAGGAAGGACATTAGCTTGGATGGTGTGGAATCTGTATGGATAGAGCTGCGGAATACCATAGGGCAGAAAACGCTCGTGGGAGTTGTGCACAGACAACCAAACAGTAGTAGTGAGTTTGGGGACAGCATCAAACAAGAAATTACGGATGCGTAAAGGTACAGCAGTTATCATGGGCAACTTTAATCTACATAGAGATTGGGTTAACCAAACTGGTAGAAATACAGTGGAGGAGGATTTCCTGGAGTGTATTAGGGATGGTTTTCTTTAAAAATATGTCGAGGAACCAACTAGAGGGCTGGCTATCCTAGACTCGGTGATGTGGAATGAGAAAGGACTAATTAACAATCTTGTTGTGCGAGGCCTCTTGGGGAAGAGTGACCACAATATGGTACAATTCTTTATTAAGATGGAGAGTGGCACAGTAAATTCAGAGACGAGAATCCTGAACTTGAGGAAAGGTGACTTCAATGGTATGAGGTGTGAATTGGCTAGAATAGACTGGCAAATGAGACTTAAAGGGTTGACGGTGGATAGGCAATGGCAAACATTTAAAGATCATATGGATGAACTTCAACAATTGTACATCCCTGTCTGTAGAAAAAAATGAAACGGGGAATGTGGCTCAACCGTGGCTAATAAGGGAAATTAGGGATAGTGTTAATTCCAAGGAGAGGCATATAAATTGGCCAGAAAAAGCAGCAAACCTGAGGACTGGGAGAAATTTAGAATTCAATTGAGGAGGACAAAGGGTTTAATTAGGAGCAGAAAAATAGAGTATAAGAGGAAGCTTGCAGGCAACATAAAAACTGACTGCAAAAGCTTCTGTAGATATGTGAAGAGAAAAAGATTAGTGAAGACAAACGTAGGTCACTTGCAGTCAGAATCAGGTGACTTTATAATGGGGAACAAAGAAATGGCAGACCAATTGAACAAATACTTTGGTTCTGTTTTCACGAAGGAAGATACATATAACCTTCCGGAAATACTAGGAAACCGAGTGTCTAGCGAGAAGTCGGAACTGAAGGAAATCTTTATTAATCAGGAAATTTTGTTAGACAAATTGATGGGATTGAAGGCCAATAAATCCACAGGGCCTGATATTCTTCATTCCAGAGTATTTAAGGAAGTAGCCCTAGAAATAGTGGATGCATTGGTGATCATTTTCCAACAGTCCATCGACTCTGGATCAGTTCCTATGGACTGGAGGGGAACTAATGTAACAACACTTTTTAAAAAAGGAGGGAGAGAGAAAATGTATTATTATAGACCATTTAGCCTGACATCAGTAGTGGGGAAAACGCTGGAATCAATTATTAAAGATGAAATAGCAGCGCATTTGGAAAGCATTAATAAGATCGGTCCAAGTCAGCATGGATTTATGAAAGGGATATCATGCTTTACAAATCTTCGAGAATTTTTTTAGAATGCAACTAGTAGAGTGGACAAGGGAAAACCAGTGGATGTAATGTGTTTGAACATTCAAAAAGCTTTTGACAAGGTCCCACACAAGATATTAGTTTGCAAAATGAAAGCATATGGTATTGGGGGTAATTTATTGACGTGGGTAGAGAACTGGTTGGCAGACAGGTAGCAGGGAGCAGGGATAAATGGGTCCTTCTCAGTATCGCAGGCAGTGACTAGTGGGATGCCACTGGACTCAGTGCTGGGACCCAGCTATTTACAATATACATCAACGATTTAGATGGAATCAACGGAATTGTATGTAATATCTCCAAGTTTGCAGGTGACTCTAAGCTGGGTGGCGGTGTGAGCTGTGAGGAGGATGCTCATAGGCTGTAGGGTGACTTGTACAGGTTAGGTGAGTGGGCAAATACATGGCAGATGCAGTATAGTGTAGATAAATGTGAGGTTATCCACTTTGGTGGCAAAAACGTGAAGGCAGAATATTATCTGAATGGTGACAGATTAGGAAAAGGGGAGGTGCAACGTGACCTGGGTGTCATGGTACATCAATCATTGAAAGTTGGCATGCAAGTACAGCAGGCGGTGAAGAAGACACATGGCATGTTGGCCTTCATAGCTGGGGAATTTGAGTATTGGAGCAGCGAGGTCTTACTGCAGATTTACAGGGCCTTGGTGAGGCGTCACCTGGAATATTGTGTTCAGTTTTGGTCTCCTAATCTGAGGAAGGATGTTCTTGCTATTGAGGGAGTGCGGCGAAGGTTCACCAGACTTATTCACGGGATGGCAGGACTGACATATGAGGAGAGACTGAATCAACTGGGCCTGCATTCACTGGAGTTTAGAAGAATGAGAGGGTATCTCATAGAAACATATAAAATTCTGACGGGACTGGACAGGTTAGAGGCAGGATGAATGTTCCCGATGTTGGGGAAGTCCAGAACCAGGGGTCAGAGTCTAAGGGATAAGGGGGAAGCCATTTAGGACCGAGATGTGGAGAAACTTCTTCATTCAGAGAGTTGTTAACCTGTGGAATTCTTTGCCACAGAGAGTTGTTGATGCCAGTTCGTTAGATATATTCAAGAGGGAGTTAGATGTGGCCCTTAAGGCGAAAGGGATCAAGAGGTATGGATAGAAAGCAGGAAAGGGGTACTGATCTGAATGATCAGCCATGATCTTATTGAATGGTGGTGCAAGCTCGAAGGGCCGAATGGCCTTCTCCTGCACCTATTTTCTATGTTTCTATGTTTCTATGTCCTGCTACTGCTTTTTTAATAATGGACGCCAACATTTTCCCAACCACAGACGTTTGGCTAACTGGTCTATAGTTTCCTGCTTTTTGTCTTCCTCCTTTTTTAAATAGGGGCATTACATTTTCAGTTTTCCAATCTGCTGGGTCCTCCCCAGAATCCAGGCAGTGCATGTCCACAGATCCCTGAAAGTAGCAGGCCAGGTAGATAAGTGGTTAAGAAGGAATATGGAATGCTTGCCTTTATAATCCGAGGAATAGAATACAAGAGATGGGGTCGCTGGGGCAGGTTTGGCCACTGCTGGAGTACTGCGTGCAGTTCTGGTCGCCATATTACAGGAAGGACATGATTGCACTGAAGAGGATACAGAGGAGATTTACGAGTCTGTTGCCGGGAGTGGAGAATCTTAGCCATGAGGACAGATTGGATAGGCTGGATTTGTTTTCCATGGAACAGAGCCTGAGGGGAGACTTCATTGAGGTGTATAAAATTATGAGGGTCCTAGATATATTGGATAGAAAGGGCCTATTTCCCTTAGCAGAGGGGTCATCAACAAGGAGGCATAAATTTAAAGTAATTGATAGAAAGTTTAGAGGGGATATTTCTTCACGCAGAGTGTTGTGGGGGTCTGGAACTCACTGCCTGAAAGGGTGGTAGAGGCAGAAACCCTCATCACATTTTAAAAGTGCTTGGATGTGCACCTGAAGTGCCGTAACCTGCAGGGTTATGGACCTAGAGCTGGAAAGTGGGATTAGGCTGGAAGCCTCTTGTTGGCCGAAGCGGAAACGATGGGCCGAAATGGCCTCCTTCCGTGCTGTAAACTTCTATGATTCTATGATCTCCTTCACAAAGAGTTGAGGTGCGTGTGAGGTGACTTGGGCACATCTTTCCTCACGTGACAACATTTCAAAGGAAATTCAACGACTGTAAAGCACTTTGGGGCATCATGAGTTCCTGACAGACGCTGCAGAAATGCAAGTCCTTTTTTGCAAAAGTTCGATGCAAATTCAAAATTCGCGGCAAAATGAGGGCTCGTCCAGGATTTGAACCCGGGACCTCTCGCATATTTCAAATAACAACCCCAAAGCGAGAATCATACCTCTAGACCAACAAGCCAACCATGTATTTTATGTGGAGATAAGGTGTAACCATTATTAAGCATTTTTAGTTTGTTGCTATTACTGACTGGAGGAGCACATGAGACGGAATCAGTGACTTTGTCTTTTTGACATGTCTTCTGAAGCGCCACACGGTCCCACTCCTGCAGTCAATGAGCTGTCGGGACGTTAATGTATCCATCATCATCATCATCATAGGCGGTCCCTCGAAACGAGGATGACTTGCTTCCACGCCAAAAAAGGATGAGTTCATGGTAGCATGGTGTTACTCCTCCCTGTGCGATCCCCAAGTTTGGCCAGGGAGCGTACAGCCTGACCTGACGGCCTCTGCGTTTCACTCAACAAGTGATACACCATAAGTAAAGAATAATCGCGAGTTGACAGACAACCAAAAAGTGGGAAGCTATTCTGATCCCGGCAGGAACTTCTATATTTCTGAAAATGTCCCACCAAGGTGGAATTGTGATCTCTAGAATCTTTCTCCCTATCTCAATTGTTTTCTGTTCTCGAGAATCGAAATGTTTTTGTGAGTTTACCACAGCTGCTAGCAGAGCAGTAAGTTGTTCGGGTAGTGGGGGAATTTCATCGCCAAATGTACAACATCATCCTGCAGGTTTGTGATGTTTTCTCTCGCAGTGAGGTGAAAAGTGGAGGGTTCAGGAATGGGGACAATCCGTTCCTGGGACACTTGAATTTCTGCCTCGGGTTTAAAGCAAAAACTGCTGTCACTGACCGGACACAAGAAGTGACCATGTTGGTAGTGGGGCGCACTGGTGGTGACACAATATGTCCCACCCCCGATGTATGCTCCCTGTGGAGGGACATGGTTTTGTGCCATTACCTCCATGGTACAGTTGATAGACTGTGCACCAGCAGCTTTAAACCCACACTGTGGTTTAGAATAGGTGTTCAAGTGCTGGGGACACAGTATTATGTGTGCACCCGGAGAGGTCAGTACCCGTCACAGCGTGTTCCCACTTTATGACATAGGGTGGGACTGCTGTGAAATGAACATGTGCACCTCCTTGAATGACTCCAATGTTCTCCACCCTGTATACAGTGTGGGAAGGGCTGTCCCACCCATGACCGACATCCTTAGTACAATGCCCATGATGGTGTGATTAGAACATCGCGATCGACTGGGACAGGGTAAGTTTCAGAAGCTAGGTCTAGCTGGCACGGGCTTAGTGAGTTACTGTACGGGTGGAGGGCTGCGAGGTGCTTGTTACTGATCCAGTAGGGGACTAAACCTTGTTTTACATCCTCCAGGTTGTTGCGGACCTCGCCCAACAACCATGCCCCGTACAGCACACACACCTCGTTCTGTGCAACCTGGTCAGAAGCATTCCTATCCTCCCGTATGAGTGCATTCCCTGTCTGTGCATGTTTTTCCAGCTCAGCCACGATTTCCTTTCAATGGATCATCATAGCCTGGTCCTCGTGTAGCTCTGAGCCTTCTCCTGTGTTTTCTTCTTTCATGATGTTTCTCAGTTGGTTCTTTCGACCATTTATCTGCATGTGTAGTTCTATATCGTCCAGGCTATTTATCACAGAGGATCCTGCATGATATGCAGTTAAAATGTCGTTCAAGGTGCCCCTTCTAGGTCTCCCCGTGCCCCTGGTGTCCCTAGCTTATAGGATGTATATATCTGTTTTGTCTACATTCTCAAATTCTAACTCATAAAAGTTCTTGAACATTTCTCTGAGTAGTGCCTGGTACAGCTGCTCTGTTTCCTTCGGGCACCAGTCAGGTATATGCACCTCGGTAAAGTTTAAAATAACTGAAGCTACTGCATAATGTAGCCCCTGGTATAACACCTTTTCGGTTGGTACCAATACTAATCCATTCCCGAGTCACTTGGTGGTGGTCGGACATCTTTCTATTATTGTTCTCACTGGCGGGGTCGTGGGCAGGGGTTTCTTAACGCGTGCTATAAGTTCGGTGTTGTTAATTGGGAGTGGGGAGTGTGGGACCACACACCTGTGTAGGCTGGAATCCCACCCCATCCCTTCCCCCTCATCTTGCCATTGCCTGGCAAATGTGATTGATATGTCTGCAGGACAGATCTCCTCTGACCACCACATGCAGACGTAAATTCCCTGTTCAGACTCCCACCACTTGTTCTAACACACCTTCACTCCTCCCCGTGTCCCCGTGATGGTACGGTACGTGTCATTCCCGAGTCTTTCCCAGTCAGAGTGCTGATCCCCCACATCCTTGCTCAGCTTCCTGAGCCAGCACCATCTACCCAGGGGAATCTTTCCTTTACAAGTCAAACATACACGTTTTCCCTCCGTGACACTGACCCACGCAGCAACGACCCGTATCCTGGGGCATGGAACGGAGGCCTCCCCAGAGGTAAACCCTTCCTGGCTGGAGTCGTGGGTGGAATGAGACCCCATCCACCCTGGCCACCTTCCCTCGTGGGCGTACACGGCGAGCTCTTCCACACCCGGGCTGTCAACCCCTGCAGTCACGATCGGTGCTCTCTCTCCTGAGACCATAAATGTGGGATTCTTCCACGTCTCCTCAGCTGTCACTGCTCATCCTTATCAGGGTGAGCAGGAACAGGACCCTGTTCATGTTGTTATCGATCTTGTAGTGCCTCTTTTACTGCCGACAAGTTGGGGTCTTTTCCTTTTCGCAATACATATGTCACTATTTAGTCACCGGCTGTCGGCTGAAACTCTTAACTTCTATATTCATATAAACATCCTGATCCTATTCTACTCGTTTCACATCTTCCACACGTGTGGTTTCTTTTCGGTTGTGGTGCCCTGAAATCATTACACGCATAATCTACACTACGCTAGATTCTTACTAAACATACCTTAACACATATCGTATTATTTATGTACATCTACCACCCATCTCCGGGTGGCCAGGTTAATTCCTGTCCTTCTCTTTTCTTCCCTGGCCTCTGTCTCTGTGTTTCCAGCGGGGCCGGTCGTAGGTCGGACTGTACCGCAGGACCTGGAGTGTCCTGACCGGAGGTGGGTCTGAGTCCCACACTATTGGGGGAATGTTATCTCCGGTGATACAGCACACCGCTCCTTTGGGGGTGGCTGCCTGGTTCATTTTGTCCCCTGGAGGTTCTGCCTGGTTGAGGGCCTTGGGCTGGGGACCCCCAATTAGTGGCTGGTCCACCACTATCTCTTCTGGGGCTCCCTCGTCGCCCGAGGCTACCGGCTGGGTGTCCCTGCTCGCAGGCTGGTCCCTGATCTTAGGTACCCTTTCACGGCAGGTCCCTCTCCCGGGGCTGAACCACTTAAATTGGGGCGCTGGTGACCACGGTGCCTTAGGCCGTGGCGTGCGGAGAGTCCTTCTCAGGTTTTGACCCCTGGGGGTGCGTCCGAGTCCCAAATGATTGGGGGGATAGCTCCTCCAGTAACTCAGTCCATCGCCCCTCTGGGTACAGTCTGTGGGTCTGCCACATCCCCTGTGGGATTTCCACAGTCGGGGGCTGCTGGCTGAGGGTCCCTGCCTTTAACACGGTTTTCTGTTTCTGGCTGTCCCTTACGTTTAGCTGCTGTCCCGGGGTTGAAATGTTTGCACTGGTTTATGTGGAACCACTTTGTACGGCGAGGCATTTTCACGGCACAGACCATGGGGCTTGCCTTGTCGACAATGTGGTACGGCCCCATGTACAGTGCCTCATAAACCCCTACTCGAGCGTAGTTGCTGACCATAACCTGGTCCCCTATCTCCCATTCATGCTGTTTGAGGGGCTCCAGCAGCAGTCAGTTGCTCCGATGCTGTTTTCCCATATTGTCAGCAGCCTGCCAGTGAATCTGTTTAATGTGTTCAAACAGGTTCCTGACAAAGCTGTCCCAGCTCGCTTCCCGGAGCTGACCTTCCGTGAGTACCGGGGCTAATACATGGGTGGGGGTTCACCTGGCTCTGCCGGTCATGAGCTCATACAGGGAGTACCCCGTGATCTTTGACTGGCTGGCCCGGATCCCTATGAGGACCAGTGGTAGGATTTCTACCCACCTCTTGGGTGAGTCCCCTGTCTCTTTTCGCAGCCTTTCTTTGATGTTGCGGTTTAAACGCTCCACAGGCCCGGATGTTTGCGGGTTGTGGGCGACATGCCATTTACCTTTAATGCTGAGCACCTTAAGGGTCTCCTGCATCACATGCCCGGTGAAGTGGCTCCCCTAGTCGGACTTCACGTACTGGGGTAGTCCCCATCGGGAGAACACCTCCCTGACCAGGATCCTGGCTGTTCCCAGGGCAGTGGCGGTTCGGCATGGGAAGGCTTCCACCCATTTGGTGAATACATCCACCAACACGAGACAGTACTTTTAACCTCCCTGGCCAGTGGGTAGGGGCCCAATGTAATCGACCTGGATCGACTGCCAGGATCCCTCTACCCTCCTGATATGTCCCATAGACACCTTCCTTTTCTGGGGGTCGGGGTTGTTGGCAGCGCACACCAGACAGCTGGCACAGAACTCGCGGACGTCTTCCCTGAGTCCCGGCCACCACCCTGCCTGTTCCACCCGTTGCCAAGTGGTCTCAGGTCCAGGGTGTCCTGCTCCTGGACCCTCGTGGGCCAGCTGGAGGAATTTTCTCCGCTGTTGTTGGGGTACTACCCATTGTTCCCTCCTGAACAGCATTCCTTCTGTACGGGCCGTCTACCCTATCCCCTTTTTCTAGCGTGTTCAGGACAGTTTTGGGGACGGGGTCTTGGATCTGAACCGTTTTGAGGTCCGGGGTCAATGCTACCCCTGCCCTCATGTCATCCCAATCCTGCCCCTGACTGCTGCGATGGGGCCTGGGTTGTACAGATCCTAGAGCTTGCCCGTGCACGCACCTTGCTTGGCCAACATGTCAGCCTGCTGGTTTCCCTCGCTACGGGGTTCAGTGGTGGAATGTGCCTTCACTTTATGTATATAGATCTTCCCTTCCTCCCCCACGGCTGTCATGATCTTTTCCAGTCGGGGCTTAATTGCCAGGGGTCTTCCGTCTGCAGATGTGTATCCGCGACGGGACCAGATAGCCAAGTACTCCAGACACGAATTGCATGTGAACATACTGTCCGAGAAAATCGTGTGTGGGCTGGGGAATTCTTCGGGGTGTGTGACTACATACACCACCGCAGACAGTTCAGTGTGCTGGGCACTCATCGTACTGGGGAGTTTAATCACCAGGGCAATGCCTGCCTCTGGGTCATAAACTCCGCAGCCTGTGAGTCGTTCACCTGCAGATCCGTGCTTGAACTGTCCACAAGGATCTGTCAGCCTCTGCGGTGTAACCCAGCCCGAAAACCGATGTTAATTTCCCACCGTACACCGGTGGGCGGTCCCTGGATAGATCATGTTGTCTGCGAGCCTTGGCTCGAAGAGATCCTTTACCCTCAGGTCCATCTGGGAGAGGAGTAGGGTCCAGCGAGCAATGCAGGCACTGCTCTCTGTCCCGTCCTTGATCCGACCGTCCAGGAGCATTTGGGTGGGCGTATGGCGGGGAAGGATTGTGATAGGGGACCCCCCTGTGAAGATCAGTGAACTTTTCACAGCCCAGTGAGTGGCTAGGAGGTGCGGCTCACAGTTGGAGTGTCCCTTCTCCACATCCGTGAGTATCCTGGAGGAGGAGACCACTGGTCTCAGCCGGCCGTGCCGCTCTTGGAGCAGTACTGCACTCAGGCTGTCCCTTCACTGGCTGCTACCTCCAGGAAAAACTCTTTTCCCCCATCAATAGCTCCTAGAGCTGGTGCGATCTGCAGGTCTTTCTTGAGTTGGATAAATGCTGCCTCTCAGCCTTCGTCCCATTCCCACTCCACTCCCTTGTGTCGGAGTCGGAGCAGAGGGGCTGCTGTTGCTGCACAATCCTCAATGAGATCTCTGCTGTACCCGGTTAGCCCGAGAAAAGATCTTGCTTCTGTTACTGTGTCGGGAGCTGGTAACTTCTGCACTGCTTCCCTTCTAGCTTTGTCAATGTCCCTTTCCCCAGCGCGCACAGCCAGTCCCAGGAATTTTACTTCCTTCAGGCCGATCTGTGCCTTTGTGGGATTCACTTTAAACCCTTCTTCTTTCAGCAGCTCCAGCAGTTCAGCCAGCAGTGGACCATGCTCCTCCCCCTCATCGGTGAACAGGAGCAGGTCGTCCACATACTGTACCAGCTGCTGGGGTCTGCTGAAGCTCTTTAAACAGTTGGCCATACATTGATGGAAAATGCTAGGGCTGTTGTGGAAGCCCTGAGGGAGACAGTTCCAAGTGCATTGCTGTCCTTTAAAGGTAAAAGCAAACTTGTACTGATCGTTCCTGCTTAAAGGTATGGACCAAACCCGTTGGAAATGTCCAACACTGTGAAGGTGGTCGCGGAGGCTGGGATACGTCCAATGAGGTCGACGACAGCAGCAACAGTGGGTGCACAGGCGGGGATGTTACGGTTGAGTACTCGATAGTCCACCGTGGCTCTCCAGGAGTTGTCCTGTTTCTTAACCGGCCACAACAGAGAGTTCACATGGGTAGCTATTGGTCTCAATACCCCTGTTTCACTAAAGAACCCAAGGCTGTTTCCATGTCTGCCTCCGCCTCCCTGGGGAAGTTATACTGTTTCTACGGTCGGGTCATAGGGTCCCCATCTATGCTCACCTCGACCACGTTTATCCTCCCACAGTCGTGTTTGTGAGTGGCAAAAGCTGCAAGGTTTGCCCTTACATACTTTTGGTACTCCATCGGAGTGTTACTGACCAGTGATTCACGGTCGTAACACTCCTTTGGCTTCATGGTGCACACTGTCCCCTTTCCCCGTTTTTCTGGGATAACCGTCACCTCACTCTCCTGTCCCGTACAGACTGACCCCCAAAGACAGTCGTTTCTTAAATCCACTAGGATCCCGTGGCCTAGAATAAAGTCAGCCGCCAGGATCCCTCTCCCTTCCTGTTCCCACATCATCAGGACACAAGTCCACTTGGTGTGGAGTGTTCCTAAATGAACAGAGAGCGGAATGGAGAATGAGCCAACCTGCTCGGTGCCTGTGAAACCCACTAAGCTCTAGGGGACCCCGTTAGACAGAGGTGAGGTGGCGGGGTTATTTACATCGACAAGGGTGCTTGATGCACCGGTATCCAGCAGGTCAGTCCCTTTCACCTTCTCCACTTCCATCTGAACGGTCGGTCTCCCCCACGCATCGTACTCGAGGGAACACAGGGGAACAGGCTGTGTCTGTTCTAGTCACTGTTTTGGCTGGGATGGGGCAGATGGGATTTCGGTACCGGTGGCGGTGGCTACCCTCCCAGAGCCATCCAGCATTGTTCGCAGCGCAGTCAGAAAGGTATCAAACGTGTGGGGAGGGGCTGGCTTCTCGGTCTCGGTCTTTTGGGCAGGGGCAGGAGAAATCTTCCCTGCGCTACTCTTCCATGGGTTTCTACAATCCTTTCTCCAGTGCCCACTCTTTCCGCACCTAAAACAGGTACGTTTTGTATCAGAGGGGTTGCACCCCTCGTGGCACCATTCCCTCTTGTCCTGACTAGGTCTGATTTCGAGGACCCTTCCCTTGGGTGGGTGCTCTTCCATCCCCCTGCCGTTCCAGTAGGCTCGGGTCAGTTCCCTGACCACTCCCTGTTCGGTGGCCTGGGGATCTCTCGGGTCAAACCAGGCCTTAGCCTTTGTCCTTATACGTGGTAAATTGTTTGCCATCAGGCTTCGTAGCCAGTGGGCTCTCTCATCCCGGCATAGGTGATTCCTTTCGAGGTACCCTCCACAGACGCTCTGGTACACAGGCCACAGCCTGTCTGCGAAAACCTGTCGGGTTTTCCCTGTGAGCTGCACTGTTGGGACTCCCATCATTACAGTCCATGGCTTCTAGAATATCTTCCTGGACAGCGGCACATGTCCTCTGCCCCATTTTACTCTCGGAAGAGAGGGACTGGTACAGCTTGCCGTCCAGTGAGAGGAGGTGCATATTTGCTATCTCAGCATCATCACACGCGTTAAAATCCCTTGCCTGTTCCAATTCCATAAAGTGGACTGAGGTGTCCCCCTTTGGGGTGAGCTTTCCCAGGTGACTTATCATAGCCCTAAGGTGTTGGTTCATGTGGGGAACCACAAACTGACTTTCCACGGGCCCCAGACCCCCAGCACCGGTGGGCGGGCCAAACGTTTGTTGCCGGACCAGGCACATTGGCCCTGGTTCTGGCCCTTCCTGTTCTGGCTCGCCTACCCCTCCTCCCTGCTGCCAAGACAAGTTGAAACTCGGTGCCACAGGTGGTGGTGGTCCACGATCCCTGTCCGCCCCACAACTCGTTCACCCTCCTGCTGCCGAACCGGTATAGTCACCGGCACCACAGGTGGTGGTTGAACAGTTTCCTCCTTCTCTTCCAGGTTTACCCGGGCCATACCCGGGTTTATTAGGAATACCTTGCCTTTTGCCTTGCACAGAGCAAGGGTTAACCTTTTGTTTGTTGCTGGCAGGGACCGTGGTCTCCTGACTCAAACCCATTAGTGCTGGCTACTTTATAAGCTGCTGTACGTCTCTTAACTTATCCTCCAGCTCTTTTACTTGAAGGGTGAGGCGAGTGTTTTCCTCCCACAGTATCTTTTCATTATTCTTCGCCTCGGTAACCTGACACTGAAAACAGTCCTGGCTGTTTTTGAACCTTTCCATTCGCTGTGTCTTTCCATGTTTTAGTTTACGGAGTTCCCCCCACACCTTTCTTCTGCCATAGCCCTGTCGTGTGATGTTTCTGCACATTCACATCGTTCTGCCTGCAGTGACTCGATGTTCTTATCTAGGGGTTGGACCTGTTGCTGTCGTCAGGACAACCAAATTGCCTTTTCTACTGATTCCTTATGGTACTTGCTGGCTGTCCACTGGGCCGCAGTGTCTCCTGAACGCTCAGCGCGCAACAGACCAAGCACCCATTCCTTAGTGACCTTCACTTTCTTGCACACATAGGAGGAAATCCTCACTGCATCTTTGTTCTTTCCTCCAAAACAGCAATCTCTGCATCACATCCTTTACACCAAAGTCCTGCCATAGTCGCCATTCTGTCGGGCGTGGTGTGTGGGGTGAGGTTCACCTCTGACCTTCTGAGCGGTTTGAATCGCTCGCACTATCTGGGTTCTAGACTTTGGATTTATTTGGGAATGTGACAAAGTGCAAGAAACAACTGGTTTTGGTGCAAAGAACCTCAATTTTATTCAGAGCAAGAACGTAAAATGTCGAGCTTGTAATTACTAGAATAAAAAAACACTTATCACAATTTAAAGGGGTTACAGAAAAATAATACACCTCCCACCTCCCAATGCCTAACTCTGACTCGGTGAAACTCGAGGGCAAACAGGGATTATGCTGACCAATCCTCTTTTTGTCAATTGGCGGTGGTTTGCAGTTTCGAGGTTCGCTGGACTCTGTAAGTTCTGCTTGCCATACCCCGAACGTCGTGGAAGACTTCTTACTGCGTAGTCTTCAGTTGGGTGGTGTCCGCTGATGCGGTAGGGTGCGTATTGGATTTATGGGGTGAGTACCCACTTTCTTCCGTCAGCAGTAGGTTTTAAAGTTCTTTTGGGTAATGTTTCACCTGTTGGTATCGAGGAACAGATTGTAGAGGGGAAACTTTCGAAGCTTCGGTTTCTTCTTGAGGACTTTTGTTCTTCGAATTTGTCGATCGCGGTGTTTTCGATGTTACCACATTGGCTGTGGTCAGTTGCTGCCACGATGATGATGTCCGAAGTTACTGGGAACTGCTTTCTCTGCTGTGATGATGTTCTTCCTTCTCCTTCGGTAGCAGGGCAGTGTGGTCCAGGAGTGTCGTCGAGGCTGAAGATGTCGGAGCTCAGAAGAGCTGTATAGGAGGCTGTGTAGCAAGCTCTCTGGAAGGCTTGTTACAAACTGCTTCAGCGATCTCTCTCCTTTTTCCCTCCTTCCCGTTCTCCTTCTTTTGTTAAAAAACAGGGACCCAGTTATACTTTGGGAGCCGTTCTAATCTGCGTGACAAATGAGCCCCGATTCTTTGTTTTAATTTTGGCGTGCTTGATATCTCTTTGTTATATTTTGGCGGGCCCATTAATGGTAACCTGTCTCGGATGTGTCGATCTTTTGCAATTGTTAATTGATCGGGAAAATTAGATTTTTGGTATTTGCAATGTCTGCCGAGGCCTGGGTTTTCCATGCGGGCTGGATGGGCCATTGTCATTATGTATACGCTGGATGGGTTTCCTGCTCAGAGTGATGGCTGGCTATCTCTGGGTTGATTGTTGCTATGTTAATGTCCCCCAGGGAGATGGGTTTTCGAGTTTACACAATTCCCCAGACAATTTGTTCAGCTTCAATATCCCAGACAGCTTCAATACCCAAACTGCTTTCTTTGAACGATCCTTTAGTTCTCAGCCCTTTCCACACGGAACCAATCAGCCTTGTAAAATCCCAAATTTGTTTAAAACTCGTAGTTTCTTCCATGTGCACTTTAAGAACCCAAACTTTCTGGTTGATTGTTCCAAATTAAATTTCCTTTCCAATGAGTCCACACATTGCGGGGTTGTCCAACGAATTTTTGCAATCCTACTCCTGCACCTATTTTCTATGTTTCAATGTTTCGATGTTTCTATGTTTCAAAAATTTGGCATGATTGGTTCCATGGTGTAATGGTGAGCATTCTGGAGTCAGTAAACCAGTGATCTGAGTTCACATTGTGGTGGAACGTCAATTCTTGCTGTCCCAGCTGCTGAAAATTTGGGACAAACAAGTGAAAGACACCTGGTGTTTATGGGCAGTTGTGTTGCCTTTATCAGTGATGCTTGATCTGCGAGTCTAGTTGTCAAATCGTGTGTTCAACCATCAGTTACCTGTTACAAATCAGCGGAGGAGAAACCAGTTTTTTATCTAATGCTGCCTTTACCTGCACAATGTGTGCTGAGATTATCTGTGCAATATGCTTTCAGCAGGATGACTAAAAGCAACGCTTTTTGAAATGCAGGCACTGCATGTTTTGTACTCGAAAAAATTTGCATTTTCTTTTCATGCCAAGCATTTACATTAATGCATTGCAAAGCCAATGCACTTTTTACCTGTCAAGACTGAAGTACAAGCTGTGATGAACAGTGTGAAACAAAAACAGGCACTTGAGAACCCAAAGCCTCGACGGCATCTGTGTGAATTGGTCTGCATCGATAATTAGCAGAACGTAAAGAGGGGAACGCTATGGAAGAGAAAAGTCTGAGCCAAAGTGTAATGTTGGAGATGATTTTATTGTTTTTGAGAAATGTTTCAAATAATTTTTGCATTGTTGGTTCCATGGTCTAATGGTAATGACTCTGAATTCAGCGATCTGAGTTCAAATCTTGGGGGAACCTGAATGCTTGTTGTCCCAGCTGCTGAAAATTTGGGACAAACAGATGAAAGACACCTGGTGGGCAGTTTTGTTGCCTTTGTCATTGATGCTTGATCGACAAGTCTCGTTGCCAAATCGTGTGTTCATTCACTGGAGTTTAGAAGGATGAGAGGGGATCTCATAGAAACGTATAAGATTCTGACGGGACTGGACAGGTTAGATACAGGAAGAATGTTCCCGATGTTGGGGAAGTCCACAACCAGCGGTTATAGTCTTAGGATAAGGGGTAGGCCATTTAGGACCAAGATGAGGAGAAACCTCTTCATTCAGAGAGTGCTTAACCTGTGGAATTTCCTGCCGCAGAGAGTTGTTGATGCCAGTTCATTGGATATATTCAAGAGGGAGTTAGATATGGCTCTTACGGTTAAGGGGATCAAGGGGTATGGAGAGAAAGCAGGATGGGGGTACTGAAGGAATGGTCAGCCATGATCTTATAGAATGGCGGGGAAGGCTCGAAGGGCCGAATGGCCTAATCCTGCACCTGTTTGTTTCTATGTTTCTATGTTGCTAACCATCAGTTACCTGTTACAAATCAGCGGAGGAGAAATCAGTTTATTGTCTATAATACTGCCTTTACCTGCACAATGTGTGCTGAGATTATCTGTGCAATATGTATTCAGCAAGATGAACAAAAATAACGCTTTTTGAAATACAGGCACTGCCACGAGAGATAAAAAAAAAAGGCCGAACCAAAGTGTAATGTTGGAGATGATTTTGCTGTTTTTGAGAAATGTTTCAAAGATTTTGGTGTAGTTGGTTCCATGGTGTAATGGTGAGCACTCTGGACTTTAAATCCAATTATCTGAGTTCAAATCTCAGTAAAACCTGAATGCTTGTTGTCCCAACTGCTGAAATTTAGGGACAAACAAGTGAAAGATACCTGGTGCTGGAGGGAAGTTTTGTTGCCTTTGTCATTGATGCTTGATCCACAAGTCCAGTTGTCAAATCGTCTGCTCAACAATCAGTTACCTTTTACAAATCAGCGGAGGAGAAATCAGTTTGTCGTCGAATGCTGCCTTTGCCTGCACAATGTGTGCTGAGATTATCTGTGCAATATGCATTCCGCAGGATGAATAAAAGCAACGCTTTTTGAAATGCAGGCACTTCATAGAAACATCCAAACATAGAAAATACTTGCAGGAGTAGGCCATTCAGCCCTTCGAGCCTGCACCATCACACAATAAGATCATGGCTCATCATTCACCTCAGTACCCAATTCCTGCTTTGTCTCCATACCTCTTGATCCCTTTAGCCGTCAGGGCCACATCTAACTCCCTCTTGAATATATCCAATGAACTGTTATCAAAAACTCTCTGCAGTAGTGAATTGCACAGGCTAACAACTTTCTGAATGAAGAAGGTTCTCCTCATCTCGGTCCTAAATGGCTTACCCATTATTCCGAGACTGTGTTCCATGGTTCTGGACTTCCCCAATATTGGGAACATTCTTCCTGCATCTAACCTATCCAGTCCCATCAAAATTTTATATGTTTCTATGAGATCCCCTCTCATTCTTCTAAACTCCAGTGAATAAAGGCACAGTCGATCCAGTCTCTCCTCATATGTCGGTCCTGCCATCACGCGAATCAGTCTGGTGAACCTTTGCACTCGACAAAACGTTGCATTTTCTTTTCATGCCAAGCATTTTACATTAATGCATTGCAATGCCAACGCACTTTTTACCTGGCAAGACTGAAGTACAAGCTGTGATGAACAGTGTGAAACATAAACAGCTACTCGACGGCATCTGTGTGAATTGCTCTGCGTCGATAATTAGCAGAGTGCAAAGAAGGGAAACTGACATGAAACATGAGAAAAGGCCGAGCCAAAGTGCAATGTTGGAGATGATTTTTTTGTTTTTGAGAACTGTTTCAAAGATTTTTGTGTGGTTGTTTCCATGGTGTAATGGTGAGCACTCTGGACTTTGAATCCAGTGATCTGAGTTCAAATGTTAGTGGAACCTCAATTCTTGTTGTCCTAGTGGCCGAAAATTTGGGACAAACAAGTGAAAGACACCTGGTGTTGGGGGGCAGTTGTGTTGCCTTTGTCAGTGATGCTTGATCTGCGAGTCTCGTTGTCAAATCGTGTGTTCAACCATCAGTTACCTGTTGCAAATCAGCGGAGGAGAAACCAGTTTTTTTTATCTAATGCTGCCTTTACCTGCACAATGTGTGCTGAGATTATCTGTGCAATATGCTTTCAGCAGGATGAATAAAAGCAACGCTTTTTGAAATGCAGGCACTGCATGTTTTGTACTCGAAAAAATGTGCATTTTCTTTTCATGCCAAGCATTTACATTAATGCATTGCAATGCCAATGCACTTTTTACCTGTCAAGACTGAAGTACAAGCTGTGATGAACAGTGTGAAACAAATACAGGCACTTGAGAACCCAAAGCCTCGACGGCATCTGTGTGAATTGGTCTGCATCGATAATTAGCAGAACGTAAAGAGGGGAACGCTATGGAAGAGAAAAGTCTGAGCCAAAGTGTAATGTTGGAGATGATTTTATTGTTTTTGAGAAATGTTTCAAATACTTTTTGCACTGTTGGTTCCATGGTGTAATGGTAAGGACTCTGAATTCAGCGATCTGAGTTCAAATCTTGGGGGAACCTGAATGCTTGTTGTCCCAGCTGCTGAAAATTTGGGACAAACAGATGAAAGACACCTGGTGGGCAGTTTTGTTGCCTTTGTCATTGATGCTTGATCGACAAGTCTCGTTGCCAAATCGTGTGTTCATTCACTGGAGTTTAGAAGGATGAGAGGGGATCTCATAGAAACGTATAAGATTCTGACGGGACTGGACAGGTTAGATACAGGAAGAATGTTCCCGATGTTGGGGAAGTCCAGAACCAGGGGTTATAGTCTTAGGATAAGGGGTAGGCCATTTAGGACCAAGATGAGGAGAAACTTCTTCACTCAGAGAGTTCTTAACCTGTGGAATTTCCTGCCGCAGAGAGTTGTTGATGCCAGTTCATTGGATATATTCAAGAGGGAGTTAGATATGGCTCTTACGGTTAAGGGGATCAAGGGGTATGGAGAGAAAGCAGGATGGGGGTACTGAAGGAATGGTCAGCCATGATCTTATAGAATGGCGGGGAAGGCTCGAAGGGCCGAATGGCCTAATCCTGCACCTGTTTTTTTCTATGTTTCTATGTTGCTAACCATCAGTTACCTGTTACAAATCAGCGGAGGAGAAATCAGTTTATTGTCTATAATACTGCCTTTACCTGCACAATGTGTGCTGAGATTATCTGTGCAATATGTATTCAGCAAGATGAACAAAAATAACGCTTTTTGAAATACAGACACTGCCACGAGAGATAAAAAAAAAAGGCCGAACCAAAGTGTAATGTTGGAGATGATTTTGCTGTTTTTGAGAAATGTTTCAAAGATTTTGGTGTAGTTGGTTCCATGGTGTAATGGTGAGCACTCTGGACTTTAAATCCAATTATCTGAGTTGAAATCTCAGTAAAACCTGAATGCTTGTTGTCCCAACTGCTGAAATTTATGGACAAACAAGTGAAAGATACCTGGTGCTGGAGGGAAGTTTTGTTGCCTTTGTCATTGATGTTTGATCCACAAGTCGAGTTATCAAATCGTCTGCTCAACAATCAGTTACCTTTTACAAATCAGCGGAGGAGAAATCACTTTGTCGTCGAATGCTGCCTTTGCCTGCACAATGTGTGCTGAGATTATCTGTGCAATATGCATTCCGCAGGATGAATAACAGCAACGCTTTTTGAAATGCAGGCACTTCATAGAAACATCGAAACATAGAAAATACTTGCAGGAGTAGGCCATTCAGCCCTTCGAGCCTGCACCATCACACAATAAGATCATGGCTCATCATTCACCTCAGAACCCAATTCCTGCTTTGTCTCCATACCTCTTGATCCCTTTAGCCGTCAGGGCCACATCTAACTCCCTCTTGAATTTATCCAATGAACTGTTATCAAAAACTCTCTGCAGTAGTGAATTGCACAGGTTAACAACTTTCTGAATGAAGAAGGTTCTCCTCATCTCGGTCCTAAATGGCTTACCCATTATTCCGAGACTGTGTTCCATGGTTCTGGACTTCCCCAATATTGGGAACATTCTTCCTGCATCTAATCTGTCCAGTCCCATCAAAATTTTATATGTTTCTATGAGATCCCCTCTCATTCTTCTAAACTCCAGTGAATAAAGGCACAGTCGATCCAGTCTCTCCTCATATGTCGGTCCTGCCATCACGCAAATCAGTCTGGTGAACCTTTGCACTCGACAAAACGTTGCATTTTCTTTTCATGCCAAGCATTTTACATTAATGCATTGCAATGCCAACGCACTTTTTACCTGGCAAGACTGAAGTACAAGCTGTGATGAACAGTGTGAAACAGAAACAGATACTCGACGGCATCTGTGTGAATTGCTCTGCGTCGATAATTAGCAGAGTGCAAAGAAGGCAAACTGAAATGAAACATGAGAAAAGGCTGAGCCAAAGTGCAATGTTGGAGATGATTTTTTTGTTTTTGAGAACTGTTTCAAAGATTTTTGTGTGGTTGGTTCCATGGTGTAATGGTGAGCACTCTGGACTTTGAAACCAGGGATCTGAGTTCAAATCTCAGTGGAACCTCAATTCTTGTTGTCCCAGTGGCCGAAGATTTGGGACAAACAAGTGAAAGACACCTCGTGTTGGGGGGCGGTTGTGTTGCCTTTGTCAGTGATGCTTGATCTGCGAGTCGAGTTGTCAAATCGTGTGTTCAACCATCAGTTACCTGTTACAAATCAGCGGAGGAGAAACCAGTTTTTTTATCTAATGCTGCCTTTACCTGCACAATGTGTGCTGGGATTATCTGTGCAATATGCTTTCAGCAGGATGAATAAAAGCAACGCTTTTTGAAATGCAGGCACTGCATGTTTTGTACTCGAAAAAATTTGCATTTTCTTTTCATGCCAAGCATTTACATTAATGCATTGCAATGCAAATGCACTTTTTACCTGTCAAGACTGAAGTACAAGCTGTGATGAACAGTGTGAAACAAAAACAGGCACTTGAGAACCCATAGCCTCGACGGCATCTGTGTAAATTGCTTTTGTGTTGCTTTCACGGGAAATTTACCCCTCACCTTCTTTTGCACAATAAAAGAAATGCTAACTGATGGACAGTCGATACTTCAATCATTTGTCTTGTGCTTTGAGGAGCGGGCAGGGAAGTTGACCTGAGTCCATGATCGGATCGGCCTTGATCGTATTAAATGATGGAACAGGCTCGAGGGGCGTATGGCCGACTCCTGCTCCTATTCCTTATGTTCTTATGTTCTTGCGCATGTTCGCCTAATTTGTAATCTGCGCCTGATTTTTTAATGTGGAGAACAGGTTTTTTCAATTCGACAAAAATCTTCACTTGCTACATTCTAACTTAGTTTGGAGTACGTTTTCACTGTGGAAACTTTGAAATTAGGCGTCAGTGGCCGGACATGCCCCCTTTTGAAGAAAAAATTCTGTTCCAAAGTGGAACTGTTCTACCTGACTAGAACTGCAGAAAATATAACGTGGAGAATTGCGATTTCTAAGATAGTCTGTTCTCCACCAGTTGCTCCTAAAAATCAGGCGCATATCATGTGGAAACTTGGGCCCCATATATGTATCAATAGAATCAATTTCCACCAGTTTCTTTAAACCCAATCACATAATTTATTTCTGTGGGCTGGATGGAGGAACATGATCCATGTAAAAAATTGTTATCGTTTTACTTGAACTGAATGCTCATAAAATATTGGAGTGGGAACAAACTGGATAATAGCACTGCTGGCAACATTTGCGGAATATAGTCGTGCAGCCAAAACGCACAATGACAACCTGGGACTGTGCGGCACCGAATACTCGGGGAAAAACAGTTAGACACTTTGTACCTGGGTGGGCTTGAACCACCAACCTTTTGGTTAACAGCCAAAAGACTAACCCATTGCGCCACAGAGACTGATGGAAGTATAAGGTGCAACACATCCACAACCAGGGTGTCAGTCAGTTAAAGCTTCTTATTGCTCTGACCGGTATGGAACTTGTCCACTCTCAGTTGTACTTTTCCCAAATAAATGAAGGGACATTCATTGTGGATGTGTGGAAGCAGTCTGGTTCCGCACACTGCAGACACTTCCATGTCACCGCCAACCAGCTCTCCCACAACCGGTGTGATCTACCTTCCAGCCTTCCGGTGCCTTGTCTGTGACGAAGTATTCTGATTGTCCCGAAGACGGTATTCGGTTTTAATTCCTTTTCAGCTCCTGGCTGAGGATATTCCTGTGATTAAATGGGAACTAAATGCTTACAGGGACAGTTGGATTCACCGTTTCTTTGCTTGGTGAAATTTCAAAGATTGAAAGCGACGCACATCAACCCCAAACGTCCCGTGAGATGGAAGCCCAGTTGCTGTTTCAAGCTTGAATGCAGGTACAAGCAAAACTTATTCAAAGAAAGTCTAAGTCCCTGAGACGCCTGATTGTTTGCACCAAACTCTTTGCAAAGAGTTGAGGTTCATATTTGGTGATCTGGGCACATATTTCCCCAAACTACAACACTTCAAACATAACTCAATGGCTGTAAAGCGCTTTGGGGCATCATGAGTTCCTGAAAGGCGCTTGCAAAAGTTCGATGCAATTTCAAAATATGCGAGCAATATCAGGGCTCCTCTGGGACACCTCGTAAATTTCAATGAACAACTCCGAAGGGAAATCACAACCCGAGACCAATGAGCCAACTGTTTGACAAACGTGAAGATAAGGTGTAACCATGATCAAAGCATTTTTTTGTGTGTCGCTATTCAGAACATAAGAATTTAAGAACTAGGAGCAGGAGTAGGCCATATGGCCCCTCGAGCCTGCTCCGCCATTTAATATGGTCATGGCTGATCCGATCATGGACTCAAGTCCACATCCCTGCCCGTTCCCCATAAGCCTTATTCCCTTATCAGTTAAGAAGCTATCTCTGTCTTTAATTTATCAAATGTCGTGGCTTTCTCAGCTCTCTGAGGCAGTGAGTTCGACAGATTTACAACCCTCTGAGAGAAGAAATTCCTTTCATCACAGATTTAAATGGGAGGCCCTTTATTCTGAGATTATGTCCCCAAGTTCTAGTCTCCCCTATCAGTGGAACCATCCTCTCTGCATCCACCTTATCAAGCTCCCTCATTACCTTATACGTTTCGATAAGATCACCTCTCATTCTTCTTCATTCCAATGAGTAGAGGCCCAACCTACTCAACCTTTTCTCATAAGTCAACCCCTCATCTCCGGAGTCAACCCAGTGAACCTTCTCTGAACTGCCTCCAAAGCAAGTATATCCTTTAGTAAATATTGTAGGTGTTTGTGATCCTCGCTCAATTGCCAGACGGACGGTTTGAATCGCCCCCACCTTACGAAAGTTCTAGATCCGGGAATTATTATTCAGAGTGTAAATTAAATGAGTCACGGAAAGGGATGCTTCGGTGATAAATCGTAGTATATTTATTTGGTCAAACTTACAATGGCTAAAACATGCACTGCTAAACGAAATCACTGTCTCTGTGGAGAATTAAATCCAGGTTACAAACAATATACATACAGTACAGAAATGAACCTAGTAACACGCAGTAATTCCCTGGTGGATTCTAACCCCACCCCTACCAATTAATTACCCTCCCCAGAATAGCCCTGAAAAGCTTCACTTCTGAGAAAACCCTGAGCCCTTACCCAGCTAGCCTGTGATATCTGGTTACTGGCTTGGGACACTCGCGACCATGTTCACCACCACACGCAGCCAGCTTCCTTGCTCAGCTCAGTGCCTGGTCTTCAGTCTCGGTGGCTTCTTCTGCAGTACTGTGACCCCTTCCTCTGGTACATCGATCGGTAGAGCGAGAGCGAGAGGGAGAGGGCGCTCTCTCTAGACACAAGCTGCAAGCTGCAAGCTCCAAGCTTCACACCAAGCTCCAAGCTAAAAATAAAGTGGAAAGGACCCTGTCTTTCTGGGAGTCTTGCTCCCCTATCTTTCCCGCCAATCTTTAAAACCCCTTTGTTTCTAAGCACGGGTACTTAGTCAGTGATGGGCCATCCCACCCATGCATTGGGCTGATGGCCCTTATTCTGGGCATCTCTCTGAGCCTTTGTGTTGGGAAAGACCCAGCTCCTCCTTGGCTGGCCAGGCTGGTGGGTTCATTATTCTGTGTCTCCTTCTGAGATGGAAGTGAGAAGGGCTTTTACAAATTAGAGTGGCTTTGTCAGTGGTCCCACTTCCTGGCCGACAGCTCTTTTGTCAATGGATGACTGACAGGTCTTTTGTCCCAGCTAACTTCCATGCGTTCTCTGGAGTTTTAACATAACCAGCTTTTTCACAGATCTGCGCAGGGTGTCCCCAGCACAGGGAAAATAGCCTCAGAAAAATAAAATCCACAAAATATTCTCGACTGAGTCCATTCTTTAAACAGAAACTTTGCGATCTTTTCATTCTGCTCTGCTAATTATCGATCTTGCCACGTAAAAAGTGCGTTGGCATTGCAATGCATTAAAGTAAAAATGAATGAAAAGAAAATGCAACGTTTTGTCGAGAGCAAAACATGCAGTGCCTGCATTTCAAAAAGCATTGCTTTTATTCATCCTGCGGAATGCATATTGCACAGATAATCTCAGCACACATTGTGCAGGCAAAGGCAGCATTAGACAACAAAGTGATTTGTCCTCCGCTGATTTGTAGCAGATAACTGACGGTTGAGCAAACAATTTGACAACTAGACTTGTAGATCAAGCATCAATGACAAAGGCAACAAAACTGCTCACCAGCACCAGGTGTCTTTCACTTGTTTGTCCCAAATTTTCAGCAGCTGGGACAACAAGAATTTAGGTTTCACCGAGATTTAAACTCAGATCGCTAGATTTAAAATCAAGAGGCTCACCATTACACCATGGAACCAACTATGGCAAAACTTTTGAAACATACTTCGTCACAGACAAGGCACCGGAAGGCTGGAAAGTAGATCACACCGGTTGTGGGAGAGCTGGTTGGTGGTGACATGGAAGTGTCTGCAGTGTGCGGGACCAGACTGCTTCCACACATCCACAATGAATGTCCCACCATTTACTTGGGAAAAGTACAACTGAGAGTGGATAAGTTCCATCCCGGTCGGAGCAACCTGAAGCTTTAACTGACTGACACCCTGGTTTTGAATGTCTTGCAGTGTGTATCTGTGGCGCAATGGTTTAGCGCATTCGGCTGGTAACTGAAAGGTGGGTAATCCAAACCCATCTCCGGGCGAAGCCTTTTAATGTTTTTCCCCGAGGATTCGGTGCCGCACAGTTCCGGGTTGTCATCGTGCATTTTGGGGTAAGCCATTTAGGACCGAGATGAGGAGAAACTTCTTCACCCAGAGAGTGGTGAACCTGTGGAATTCTCTACCACAGAAAGTAGTTGAGGCCAATTCACTAAATATATTCAAAAGGGAGTTAGATGAAGTCCTTACTACTCGGGGGATCAAGGGTTATGGCGAGAAAGCAGGAAGGGGGTACTGAAGTTTCATGTTCAGCCATGAACTCATTGAATGGCGGTGCAGGCTAGAAGGGCTGAATGGCCTGCTCCTGCACCTATTTTCTATGTTTCTATGTTTCTATATTCCGCAAACATTGCAAGCTGTGCTGTTATCCAGTGAGTTCCCACTCCAATACTTTTATGAGCATTCAGCACATGTAAAACGATAACAATTTTTTACATGGATCATGTTCCTCCATCCAGCCCACTCAAAATAAATTATGTTATTGGGTTTAAAGAAACTGGTGAAAATTGATTCTATTGATACATATATAGAACTGGAACTTCGTTCTCAAGTGCTCCTCCTATCAAGAATAGACACACACACAATCAATGGTATTACAACTGAGTCATAAACACTGACAATTTCTCATACAGCATGTAAATGATATAGGGATACAAATTCATCACATGTAAAGAGAAAATGAATGATTAAAGATACCACTGTCCCTCAGTAACTATATTATTATTTATTTCATCCTGAAAAAGGTATCGGTTATTTAACGGTGATTAAATTAATTCTTATTTTTTCATATTAGCTGCATGTCGTCAATTTTATAAGGTTTTGAATTGAAAAAAGCTGTTACGGAAGTTACCACCCTGACCTGGAATCGAAGCTGTTTTTCGGTGGTATAAGGGGTGGTTTTACCCAATCATTTAAAGGTGACTTCAAAGAATCACGTGAAGATAAATTCAGATCAAGGTTACGATGTGTTTCGGTGTGAAACAAGAGGATTGAAAAGGACAATAATGACACCAAGCATTACGATGCAGCGATGCAGCAGTGCAGCGTTCCCTGGTGGTCCAGTGATTAGGATTCGGCGCTCTCACCACCGCGGCCCTGGGTCGATTTCCGGCCAGGGAAATTGCACTTCCATCAAAATTAAAACCTTATAAGAAAGAGTTACATGCATCTCATGTGAAAAAAAGTTTCATTGATTTAAACATCATTAATTAATCCATTGTAGAACTTCAATCATTTATTTTGCCCTGAGTATGTGAGGAACTTTTATCCCGATCTCATTGTATTTTAGGAGCATGGTCCAGCCCCGGTATCTCCACCTGTGAAAGCAGGAAACTGCTGGAAATACACAACAGGACGGGTAGCCTTTGACAAACAATTAAACCCAGGTTACAGACTCTCTCCCTTCACCTGCCCTTTGCGGGACACTTGTTCCCCTTTAATTTTACAGACTGACTGAGTTCACTAACTGCGGAGAGAGAGTAGGTGTCTCCGCGGCCCCACTGTGCTAACATGGAAGGTAACACGATGGGGATGTGGGGTGGTGGGTGGGGATCAGTGACATGTTTGTGTAAAGGGCAGGGGAGGAGAAGGATTGACAGCTGTCAGTGAGGGACAGAAGTTGTTTAAGGTGAGCCAACACATTCCCGATCAGCACAGAAGGCAATCACTGGTCAGCTGCCCTCTGCTGTACTTCTGGTCAGAGCGGTTTCCGCAGTGGAGCCCTTATCACGTTTGCTTTCCACGTGAAAAGATTCCGTGCAGGAAGATTATGTTTAAACTTGCTGTGGATGAACAGTCATGGGCGAGTTTATTCTCCTGTCAAAAGGGCGACAGTGGCTTCTCCCTTATTCTTTAATTGCTCTTTATTTAACTTCACTAAATAGATATATTTGAGTGGGAGAAATTGTTCCAGAGTGTCGCCCACTTCATCTTTTGTTCCCTTTTAAACACATAAAATGAGGCCGGGGGAATAAATACAGAAAACAAAGCAGAGGGATATAGACAAGAGGAAGAGAGAAGGGGAAATACTGTCCCCACCCAGAACTAATGCAGAAACCCCTCTGCTGCGCTCGGGGTGGCCACCCACAGCCTGGATACACTCACGTCCCAACAGCTCATTGACTGTCGGAGTGGGACCGTGCGGCGTTTCAGAAGACAGGACGAAAAAGCAAAGTCACTGATTCAGTCCCATGTGCTTCTCTGACTGACACCGGGGAAACGGTGAGACAGATTTTGGAGCATAGGTCTGGTTATTGTGAAACAACAAAGAAAATATTACGTCTGGAATTAAATTATTTAATGCGTATCCTGCTCGTTTAGTGGTTAGGCATTCACAGAGGGAGTCCGAGTTCGGAAAGTAACTTTTTAAATCAAACTTTTTTCAAATAATTACATGCAATTAATTAAACTCTGTGGGAGGCGGGGTGATTAAAACATCACCGATCGGAAAGGAATTGTCCGCGGGAAGCCTCCAACCGGAATTTTTGGGCCAATATTCCCACCCGGATTGTTTTGCAGACTTACACTCAATACTTCAATAACGGAACTGGAATAATTTCAGGAGCTTTCATCATCGATGATATTTTACACCCTATCTGACTTAACACACTCTGAATTTTTGAAATTGGTTTCAAATGTTCATTGCTCAGAAGACAAGGAACCTGGGGTACGCCAGGCCAGGACACCACAAGGCCAGAGCGGTGCCGTACGTGATGTGGGAAAAGATAGAAGGCGAATTGGACCGCCTGCTGAGGGAAGGCATCATCTTGCCAGTCGAATTCAGTGACTGGGCGAGCCCGATTGTTCCGATGCTCAAGGCGGTTGGGTCGGTCAGGATATATGGTGATTACAAAGGCCACCATTAATCGGGTGTCACTCCAAGACCAGTACCCGTTATCGAAAGCGGAGGACCTCTTTGCGACACTATCCGGTGGCATAGTTTTTTCAAAATTGACCTCAGCTTACATGACCCAGGAGCTGGCAAGTGAGTCGAAGAAGCTGACCACCATCACGACACACAACGGGTTGTTTGCGTACAACAGATGTCCGTTCGGGATTCGCTCGGCCGCCGCGATCTTTCAATGAAATATGGAAAGCCCCCTCAAGTCGATTCCAGGGACGGTGGTTTTTCAGGACGACATCCTCATCACGGGTTACGATACTGAAGAACACCTCCACAACCTGGAGGAGATGCTACGCACACTGGACCGGGTAGGGCTGCGACTGAAAAAGGCGAAGTGCATCTTCCTAGCTCCAGAGGTAGAATTCCTGGGGATGAGGGTAGGAGTAGACGGGATGAGCCCTACTGCGTCCAAGACGGAAGCGATCCAGAGAGCACCCAGACCCCGTAACACGACGGAGCTGCGTTTGTTCCTGGGGATCCCCAACTATTTGGTAACTTTCTTCCCAAATTGAGCACACTGCTCGAGCCGCTACACGTGCTCCTAAGCAAAGGTCGCGAATGGGTCTGGGGTGACAGCCAGGAAAGGGCTTTTAATAGAGCACACAATTTGTTATGTTCCAACAATCTGTTAACGCGATATGACCCATGTAAGAAACTTGTGTTAACGTGCGATGCGTCGTCCTATGGTGTCGGGTGTGTGTTGCAGCATGTCAATGCCAAGGGTCAGTTACAGCCGGTAGCTTATGCCTCCAGAAGTCTGTCCCAGGCAGAAAGGGGCTACGGGATGATAGAAAAGGAGGCGCTCGCATGTGTATATTCGGTAAAGATAATGCACCAGTATCTGTTTGGCAGGAAATTTGAGCTGGAGGCAGATCACAAACCCCTAACGTCACTTTTGGCCGACAACAAGGCCATAAATGCAAACGCATCGGTCCGCATACAGAGGTGGACACTCACGTCAGCCATCTATGACTACACAATTCGGCACAGACCGGGAACTGAAAACTGCGCCGATGCACTCAGCAGGCTCCCACTACCCACCATTGAGGGGGCTACCGAGCATGCTGCTGAGAGGGTCATGGCTGTTTAAGCTTTCACAAGCGAAGGCTCACCTGTGGCAGCCCGTCAGATTAAAGTCTGGACAAATAGAGACCCTAGTCAAGAAATATGTCCTGAATGGGGACTGGGCAGCCACGTACAGGGCATGCCCTGAGGAATTTAAACCATTTCACAGGGGCAGGGATGAACTCTCGATTCAGGCCAATTGCCTACTATGGGGAAACCGCGTAGTCTTGCCCCAGATGGGCAGAGAGGTGTTCATCAGAGAACTCCACAATAAGCATCCGGGCATTGTCATGATGAAGGCAATTGCCAGGTCACACGTTTGGTGGCCAGGGACAGATGCAGATGTGGAAGTTTGTGTTCGCAGGTGCAACACGTGTGCCCAGCTGGGCAATGCGCCCAGGGAAGCCCCCCTTAGCCCCTGGCCATGGCCCACCAAGCCTTGGTCAAGCATCCATGATGACTGCGCAGGTCATTTCATCGGAAAAATGTTTTTGGTTGCAGTCGACACCCATTCCAAATGGATCGAGTGTGACATTTTAAATTCAAGCACATCCTCTGCCCTGGTACAAAGTCTACGGGCAATGTTCGCTGCCCACGGTCTACCGGACATCTTGGTCAGCGACAATGGCCCGTGCTTCACAAGCACTGAATTCCAGGACTTCATGGCAGGCCATAGAATTAACTATGTCAGAAAGGCACCGTTCAAGCCAGCCTCAAACGGCCAGGCAGAGCAAAAAGTGCAGATAATCAAACAAAGGATGCTCAGAATCCAAGGGGGTTCCCTGCAAAGCCACTTATCACGCCTCCTGTTGGCCAATAGATCCCGACCACACTCGCTCACAGGGGTTCCACCCGCAGGGCTGCTCATGATAAGGACGCTCAAAACCCGTTATTCCTTATACACCCCACCATGAAAGAAATTGTTGAGAGCAGGCGCCAATCACAATATAACTACCATGGCAGGAATGCGAGGGCTCGATATATTGGTGTAAACGACCCTGTTGTTGTCCATAACTACATTGCAGGGCCTAAATGGCTCGCAGGCACTATGATTGCCAAAGAGGGCCATAGGATTCTGGCAGTTAAACTTACCAATGGACAAATCTGCCGCAAACACGTGGATCAAACAAAAAGGAAGTTCAGTAACCCCATAGAAGAAGCAGAGGAAGAACACGATATAGAGTTCACTCCAGCACAGGTGACCGAACACCGGAACCAAAGTGAGGAGAGTCCAGTCACTGTGGGCAGTCCGGATAGGCCTGAGGCACCGCAAACAGCAGACACACAGGCCAGCGCCCAACAACCGGAGCCCCAACTCAGACGCTCGACAAGGGAGCGTAAACCACCAGAAAGACTCAACCTGTGATCCCAATAAGACTTTGGGGTAGAAGGTGATGTCATGTATTCAACCAGCATTGTCACCCATGCATAAACTGACAAGTTGTACACTGTGAGAACAATGACCACTAGGTGGTGAACTTGTGGGAGACACGCCTAACCTGGACCTTCAGGAATAAAAGGGGAAGCTCCACCCACTTCCATCACTTGTGTGCTAAGGAATAAAGGACAGGTCACAGACTGACCTTCTCTCAAGCATGGGCCTCGTGTGCATTTATACTGTAATGTAAGGACATATCACTTATGACTCCAGGAATCCGGTGCAACTTTTGTTAAAATTAACAGGACCGACTATTTCACAGAAAAAATCTTCTCGAACATAATGTTTTTAGATCATGTACTGGTCGATCTTTCTTCGGTGCAAAGTGGATGAACTGACCCTTCCCCACATTGAACCCCAGTAATCACAGTCAAGGGGAGATTTAATAGAGATTTTCAGAATTATGGGGAAACTATTTCCACGGGCAGGAGTGTCGGTAACCAGAGGATACAGACATAAGATAATTGGTAAAAGGAATAATCCGGGGCACGGGATGTGGGGTGAGGAGATGTATTTTTACCTGCTCCTGATCCTTACATGTTTATGATCTTATGACCTTCCACAGGAGAACAAACTCGTCCCTGAGCATGTATGAGGAGAAAGCTCCAGAAAATATTCAATATTCCCACCCGGTGAGCTTTCGCGTGTGAGGCGAACGTGTTAACCGCGACACTGCGGAAACATCTCCACTATCAGCACCAGGTCAGACGGAAATGTTAAGCGAGCAGGTGAACTGCTGAATTCCACTTTTAAGGAATTGGTCGTGGTGCCAAGCAAATGAGTTTTGCTCAATGACGATAATGAAGAAGTGGGATTTGAACCCACACTTCCAGAAAAAACTGCAAACTGAATACAGCACCTGAGACCGCTCAACCATCCTGACTATTTAATGCTGTATGTGGCCATCTGCAGGTTGATTTTAAACTTTTGTGTCCTGTCACATGAAATAAATGAGGGCAGCAGGCGTATCTCTGCCTGACACCGGGGAAATAGTGAGACAGACCTTGAAGTGAAATAAAGAGCAATTAAGGAATAAGGGAGCCCTTTGCCAGGAGAATAAATAGCAAATAAAAACAGCAAATGCTGGAAATCTCAGCAGGTCAGGCAGCATTTGCCAGGAGACTAAACTCGCCTCCGATTGTTCCTCTACAGCAAGTTTAAACATAATGTTCCCGCCCGGATTGTTTTGCTGAATGGTTACTGAAGGACAGTTGATATTTCAATAACTGAACTGCAATAATTTCAGGAACTTTAATCATAGATGACATTTTACACCCTATCTGACTTAACACATTCTGTATTATATGAGATTGCTTTAAAATGTTCATTGCTCAAAAGACAAGGAACCTCGGGTACTTGTGTTCAATTTATTTCACAACAAATATATTCTAAAATTATGTTTTTGCCTGGGCTTGAACTTGGGACCTTTTGAGTGTGAGAAACTACACTACAGAAAACCCTGTTTAACTGCCTGCCCAGAGAGAAGTGTTAAGCCAGAAGGTGTCATTCTGAATCCCTTTCTGTGAAAAAATCATTACACAAACATTTTTTGACTGAAGCTGCACAAGTCAAAAATGTTCCTTTCAAAGTCGTTAAACTCCCAACTTTCCGTGCCCCCCGAATCTTCTGAATCAGAAAGCTCTAGTTGTACCGACTCAATCCATAAATAACAAATAAAAACAGAATTGCTGGAAATCTCAGCTGGTCAGACAGCATCAGCGTTTTTACCAGGAGACTAAGCTCGCCTCCGAATGTTCATCCACAGCAAGTTTAAACATAATATAGAATCATGGAACGGTTACAGCACGGAAGTAGTCCGTTCGGCCTGTCCAGCCCATGCCGACTCTCAGCTAGTCCCACTCCTCCGGCCTTTACCCGTAACCCTGAGATATTTTTCCTTCAGATACTTATCCAAATCCATTTTGAAAGATAAGGTTAATTCTGCCTCTGCCACCCTTTCAGACAGCGCATTCCGGATCCGAACCACTCGCTGCCAAATGGCCTCCTCCTGTTCCTATGTTCCTGTGTATAAAGTCTGGGAAAAACACGATCAATTCCTGCCACTCGCACAGCCTTCCTAAATATAGCACCGTCATTCTATTCTCATAAAACCAGCTCCTGAAGTATCGACCAGCTGTGTTGGTTGGAGCTCTGGTTATGTTCCTTCGACAACATCTACCACTGTTTGTCTGTAGTGTAGTGGTTATCATGTTCCCCAAACACACCAAAGGTCCCCGGGTGGAATCATTTTGAAAAATTTAAAATGGATCGAATGGCCGACTCCCGTTCCTAATTCTTACGTTCTTATGATCTTATGTCCTTTCACTGGAGAACAATCTCTACCCTGAACATGCATGAGGAGAAAGGTCCAACAAAATATTCCCACCTGGGGAGCTTACCCGTGTGAGGCGAACGTGTTAAACGCTACACTGCGGACACATCTCCACTTGCTGCACCAGGTCAGACGGAAATGTTCAGCGAGCAGCTGAACTGCTGAATCTCACTTTTAAGGACTTTGTCGTGGTGTCAGAACAAATTCTGGGTGAGCCCCCATTTGCCGGCGAAGTTTGAACTTGCGGTTCGAACTTTTGCAAACAATGACTTCCATTTTTACGTGGCCTTTCAACAACTCAGGATATCCCCAAGTGATTTAAAGTCAATGAAGTACCGATGGAGCCTTGTAATGTGGGAAAAGATGGGCCCCAATCACCCCACACACATCTCAACTCTTTCAGAAGCAAGAGAGTGTGTAACCTGGGTCTATAACATAAAGTAATGGGGTCATTAACGATTAAAGGCCATTATTCATCCTCTCACACACCTCAATGATATTTATGCAATGAATTGATGAACATTTCAATAACTGAACTTTACTGAGTTAAGGAACTTTAATCATTGATGAAGTTTTATCCCCTATCTGATTTTACACACACTGTATTTTAGGAGAGTGAGTTAAAATGTTCATCGCTCATGATACAAGGAACCTGGGGCGACTTTTTAAAATGTATTCCACAGAAAAATATTCTCCAAAATAATGTTTCTGTCCGTGCTCAAACCGAGGATATTTCACATGCGCAGCGAAGGTGATAACCGTTACTCGACGGAAACCTCTGCTTACACATCGAAAAAAAGCATCCTGCAGCGCTGCCTCACTTCCCAGCAACAGATCAAAGCCGCAAACAAACCCATAGATTATTCCCACTTCCCCATCTCCACAGATACTGCCCGACCTGCTGAGTGTTTCAAGCATTTTCTGTTTTTACTGAATACACAAACACAGGTATTTGTTCAAAACCAAACTGGAGGTGGCCACACACAGATTAAACAGAGCCAGAGAGACAGACAGGATCGGGAAACTCCGGGAAATGGGGCGAAACCAACAGGCGCCTGGCTGCAATCACCGACAGGGACATGTGATTTACATAATCCTGGCTAGTTCAGTAGATACAGCATGAGGCTCTTAATCTCACTATTGTGGGTTTGAGCCCCATGTTGGGCAAATCATTATCGTTAAATTTTATGTCGCTTTCTCAGGCAAACTTCATTAATTAACCGATCAGCTTCTTTTGCACAGTGAAAGTAATGTTAACTGAGGGAGAGTCGATAATTGAATAATTGCTTCTGTACTTTGCATGTTAACTGTTACACCATATCCCATTTTACACACTGTACTTCAGGCAGCTGATTCAGAATGTTCATTGTAACATGAACGTGCCCCTGGGGAAACAGTGAGACAGGTTTTAGAGCAAGGGTCTGGTTATTGTGAAACAGCAAACACAATATCAATTCCGGAAGAACAACAGCTAAATTAACTGATTTGAACACACAGCCTCCTGATCGGGAGTTTGACCTGTAACCTTTGCACCACGTTGTCCAGATTCTACAACAGTCCCAGCGGATCGGAAGGTAGAAAATGTAACATCGCTATTCAAGAAAGGAGGGAGAGAGAAAACCGGGAACGACAGGACAGTTAGTCTGACATCAGTCATCGGGAAAATGCTGTAATCCATTGTTAAGGAAGTGGTGTCAGGGCACTTCGAAAATTATAACATGATTCGACAGAGTCAACATGGTTTTATGTCAATGTCATGGGCAGGTACAGAACATAATCAAATAAGACTAATATTAAGCTGGCCTTCATATCTTGCGAACTCGATCACCAGCAAGTGATCAGGAAGGCCAATAGAATCTTGGCCTTTATTGCAAAGAGGATGGAGTATAAAAGCAGGGAAATCTTGCTCCAGTTATACAGGGTATTGGTGAGGCAACACCACGAATACTGCATGCAGTTTTGTTTTCCATATTTACGAAAGGATATACTTGCTCTGGAGGCAGTTCAGAGAAGGTTCACTGGTCGATTCCGGAGTTGAGGGGGTTGACTTCTGAGGAAAGGTTGTTTAGATTGGGCCTCTACTCATTGGAATTCAGAAGAATGGGTCGTAATCTTATCCAAATGTATAAGATTATGAGGGGGCTCGACAAGGTGGATGCAGAGTGAATGTTTCCACTAGTGGGGGAGACTAGAACCAGATCTTAGAATAAGGGGCCACCCATTTAAAACTGAGATGGGGAGAAATGTCTTCCCTCAGAGGGTTGCAAATCTGTGGAATTCGCTGCCACAGAGAGCTGTGGAAGCTGGGACATTGAATATATTTAAGTCAGAAATTGATAATTTCTTAAACGATGAGGGGATAAGGGGTTATGGGGAGCGGGCGGGGAAGTGGAGCTGAGTCAATGATCAGATCAGCCATGATCTTATTAAATGGCGGAGCAGGATCGAGGGACGGTGTGGCCGTCTCCTGCTCCTATTTTTTATGTTCGTATAACTGGAACACAAGTGGACAGATGTTATGTGCAGCGACACAAAGCCCTGGTTGGACTTCACTTGGGGGACTGTGATCAGTTCTGGTACCGCACAGGCAGCATCTGCTTTTTTGCCAGGAGACGAAACTCGCCTCCGATTGTTCATCCACAGCAAGTTTAAACATAATGTTCCCGCCCGGGATAGAACCAGGAACTTTTCACATGTAAAGCAAACGTGATAACCGCTACACTACAGAAACCTCTGTTACACGAAGCATAACAGAGGGGAGCTGAACAGTGAGCTTCCTCGGTGCTGATCGGGACCGATGCTGATGTGGAAGCAAGTCATCCTCGACTCCGGGGGACTGCCTCACAAGAAGAGAGGAGGATCAGGAATGTGTTGGCTCACCTTAAACAACTTCTGTCCCACACTGAAAGCTCTCAATCCTTCTCCTCCACTGCCCTTTACAGAAATGTCACGTAATTACCACCCACCATGTTCACTTCCACATCCTCACAGTGGGCCACAGAGACTCCTGCCGTCTCCCCGCGATCAGCAAACCACACAGTTTGTAAAGTTACACCCGGAACAAGTGTCCCGCAAAGGGCAGGAGAAGCCAGAGAGTCTGTAAACTCAGTGTTTAACAGGAAATAACGGGGTTATTAACGGTGATTACAGCAATTCATCATCATCATCTGCAGTCCCTCGAAATCAAGGAAGACATGCTTCCACTCTAAAAGTGAGTTCTCAGGTGACTAAACCGTCCAATACGGGAATTACAGTCTCTGTCACAGGTGGGACAGACAGTGGTTGAAGGAAAGGGTGGGTGGAACTGGTTTGCCACACGCTCCTTCCGCTGCCTGTGCATGTGTTCTGCATGCTCTCGGCGATGAGACTGGAGAGACTCCAGATCCTCTTCCTCCACTTAGGGTGGTCTTTATCCAGGCAGTCCCAGGTGTTGGTGGGGATGTTGCATTTTATGAAGTGGCTTTGAGGGTCCTTCAAACGTTTCCTCTGCTCAACTGGGGCTCGCTTGCCGTGCAGGAGTTCCGAGTAGAGCGCTTGCATTTGGAGTCTTGTGTCAGGCATGCAAACAATGTGGCACGTCCAACGGAGCTGGTCAAGTGTGGTCAGTGCTTCGATGCTGGGGATGTTGTCCTGATTGAGGACGCAAATGTTGGTGCATCTGTCCTCCGAGGGGATTTGTTGGATTTTGAAGAAACATCTTTGGTGGTATTTCTCCAGTGACTTGAGGTGCCACTGTATAAGGTCCATGTCTCTGAGCCATACAGGAGGACGGGTATCACTACAACCCTGTAGACCATGAGCTTAGTGGCAGATTTGAGGACCTGATCTTCGAACACTCTCTTCCTCAGGCGGCCGAAGGCTGCACTGGCGCACTGGAGGCAGTGTTGAACCTCGTCGTCGATGCCTGCCCTCGCTGATAATAGGCTCCCGAGGTATGCAATTATTTATCCTCTCACAGACCTAACTTATTTTCATGCGATAAACTGATTGAGAATAGAAAGAGGGTTCGTGCTCGGGATCTTAACCACTCGACCACCAAGGAAAAATTATGATAATGGTATATATTATATATATATATATATATATATCTATATTAATAGAATCATAGAATCAGAAAGTTTCAGCACAGAGTGAGGCCATTTCGGCCCATCGTGTCCCCGCCGGCCGACCAAGAGCTATCCAGCCTAATCCAACTTTCCAGCTCTCGGTCCAGAGCTCTGTAGGTTGCGGCACTTTAAGTGCACATCCACGTACTTTTAAATGTGGTGAGGGTCCCTCCCTCTACCACCCTTTCAGGCATTGAGTTCCAGACACCAGCACCCTCTGGGTGATGAAATGTCCCCTCATATCTCCTCTAAACCTCCCCCAATTACTTTAATTCTATGCCCCTTGGTTGTTGACCCCTCTGCCAAGAGAAACAAGACCTTCATATCCATTCTATCTCGGCCCCTCAATTTTATACACCTCAACCAGGTCTCCGCTCAGAGGCCTCTGTTGCAAAGAAAACAGATTCAGCATCTCCAAACTATCCTCATAGACAAAATTCTCCAGACCAGGCAACATTCTTGTAAATCTCCTCTGCACCCTTTCCAATGAAATCACATCTTTCCTGTAATGTGGTGACCAGAACTGCACGCAGTACTCCAGCTGTGGTGTAGCCAGTGTTTTGTACAGTTCAAGCATAACATCCTTGCTCTTGTATTCCATGCCTTGACTAATATCGGCAAGTATTCCATATGCCTTCTAAACCACATTAACTACCTGGCCTACTACCTTCAGGGATCTGAGGACCTGCACTCCAAGGTCCCTTTATTCCTCTACACTTTTCAGTGTCGTACCATTTAATGTGTATTCCCTTGCCTTGTTAAACCTCCCCAAATGCATTACCTCACATTTATCTGCATTGAATTCCATTTGCCACAGTTCTGCCCACCTGACCAGTACATTGATTATCATCATCATAGGCGGTCCCTCGATCGAGGACGATTTGCTTCCATGAGTTCACAGGTGTTTCGATGAAGGACCCGATGTTCCAGTCCTGAATCCAATTGAGGGGGTGGAAGATGCCTTTGTGTGGATTTTTTTAACGTGAGGTGACCGTTGCACCCCAGCCACCACACGGGCTTGACAGAGCTAGGTCTTGGTCCAGTGGCAAGGGTTAACCAAGACGACATGAGACCAGCTCTGCTGCACGGACCTAGCGTGCAAACATATCACAGTGTGGGCTGGGCCCGTGCTGACCCTGGGCCCTCGGTTCTTCTGGGCCCCGTATCCTCATCTGTCGCACCTCCTCCACGATCTGTCGCCGCTCCTCCACCATAAACATTCACCGCATCGCGCCACAAACACTCACCGCTCATCCGCCCCGACCTTCCCACTCCTCTGCACCTGGGCCCTGCCGATGTTCCTGCTCACGCTCCAAAATGACGACCAGGGTTTTGATGACGTCACTCAGACGCCCATCTCAAAAACGTCGGTATTTGTTTAAATACCTTAAAAATGTTAACATATATGTAATAAAGCTTGAAGCACCTCCCGGAATTCCTTCTAAGATGGGATTATGGTTTGTTGATCCAGGTTCCAGAATCCATGGAGAGATGTTACCCGTGGTATAAGGTGGTGTGGCTGGATTCCGATGGACTGCATGGATAGCTTACCAACTTCGCTTGTTGCTTTAGTATCATCGCGCTGGTCCCTCGGAGAACAGTGTGAAGTGGTGGGAGGATCAATGTGGCCAGGATTCGTGTCCTGGTCAATATTTATCCCTCAATCAACATCACAGAGACAGTTGATCTGGTCATCATCACACTGCTGCCTATAGGAGCCTGCCATGTGCAAATTGGCGGCTGTGTCTCCCACACTACAAGAGCGACCGCACTTCAAAAAGTACTTCATTAGCTGCAAAGCGCCTTGAGACATCCATTGATATCTTCCTGTAGTCCGCCACTATCTTCTTCATTATCAACCACTCAGCCTATTTTAGTGTCATCTGCAAACTTCTTACTCATACCCTCAACATTTCAGTCCAAATCATTGATGTATACCACAAAAAGCAAGGGACCCAGCACTGAGCCCTGCAGAATCCCACTGGATCACAAAATCACCCATCAACCATTACGCTTTGAATCCTGCCTCTGAACAAATTTTGGACCCAACTTGCCACTTTGCCCTTGAATCCCATGGGCTCTTACATTCCTAACCAGTCTGCCAAGTGCGACCTTATCAAAAGCTTTGCTAAAGTGCATATACATTACATCTTACACTGCCCTCAACAACCCTCCTGGTTACCTCCTCGAAAAATGCAATCAACTTAGTCAGACATGACCTTCCCTTGACAAATTCATGTTGACTATCCTTGATTAATACATTTCTTTCCAAATGAAGATTTATCCTGTCCCTCAGGATTTTTACAAATAATTGTAAAAGGTTCAGCTGACCAGCCTGTATTTACTCAATCCCTTTCTCCCTTTTTAAACAAAGGTATAACGTTAGCAGTGCTCCAATCCTCTGGCCCCGCACCTGTAGCCAGTGAGTATTGGACAATGGTGGTCAGAGCCTCTGCTATTTCCTCTTTTGCTGCTCTTATCAGCCTGAGATACATTTCATCCGGGCCTGGGGAATTATCCACTTTCGAAGCTGCTGAACCACCAATACTTCCTCTCTCACTATGTTTATTTCATCTAATATTTCACACTTCTCCACCCTCATTGCAAAGTCCACATTGCCCCTCTCTTTTGTTAAATCAGATGCAAAGTATTCATTAAGAATCCTACCCAAATCTTCTGCCTCCGCGTACAGATTCCCTTTATGGACTCTAATCGGCCCCACTCTTTCTCTACTTATCATCGTGCTCTTAATGTATTTATAAAACATCTTTGGGATTTACCAGATTTAATTGCCAACATTCTCTCATGCTCTCTCTTTGCTTTCCTGATATATTTTTTAATTGCACCTCTGCACCTCGAGAGTTTCTGCAGTATTGAGTTATCGGTAGCTGTCATCAGCTTCCCTTTTTTTCGTTAGCTTTCCCTGTATGTCCCCTGACATCCTGGGAGCTCTAGATTTGTTAGTCCCATCTTTGTTTTAAGGGGACTTACTTGCTCTGTCCCCTCAGGATCTCCTGCTTGAATGCCTCCCACTGCTCTGACACTGATTTACTAGCAAGTACCGTTCTCAGTCCACTTTGGCCAAATTCCATCTCAGCTCAGCAAAATTGGCTTTACCCCAATTGAGAACTTTTATTCCTGGTCCCCTTTGTCCTTTTCTATCACCACCCTAAACCTTACTGAGTCTGATCACTCGCATCAAAATGCCTCTCACTGATACCCCTCATACGTGCCCCTCTTCGATCACAAGACCCAGTCCAGAACCGCCCCTCCGTTGATGGGCTTGTTACATACTGGATAAAGAATTTCTACTGAATGCATTTTAGGAATTCTCCACCATCTGTGCCATTCACACTCTCATTTTCCCAGTTAATATTCGGGTAGTTAAAATCCTCAACTATTACAGCTCTATCGGTTTTGCACTTCTCAACATTCTGTCCATATACTTGTTCTTCTATCTCCCTCGAACTGCCTGGGTGTCTATAGTGCACTCCCAGTAGTATGATCGCCCCTTTTTTTTCTTTAATTCAACCCACATGGCCACGTTTCATGACCCCTCTAACACATCTTTCCTTTTCACAGCTGCAGGATCCATCAATAATCTCTCACAACTCAACTGAAAGCAGCTGGAACGTGCAGCTTTGAGAGGGGCTTTCTGCACCTTCAGGGCTGGAAACTGCAGAGTTTGAATGTCTACCGAACGGTTCAGAATATTCAGCAAATATAGCAGGACTGGGAGACATTGTGCTTTGTTAATACTGAACCAGAAATGCACATTATTCAATGCTTCTCATATTTAATTGAGCACGTTTTCAGCTGGTTTTGAAACGGGAACCTTTTGCGTGTTAAGCGAATGTGATGACCACTACACTACGGAACCCACGCTTTCAAAGCAGACTGCAACCTGAATGCAGCAACTTAGACCGCTCGGCCATCCTGACTGCTCAATATTATGTGTGGCCACCTGCAGTTTGATTTTGAACTTTTGTGTCCTGTCACATGAAGTAAATGAGGACAGCAGGCGTATCTCTGCCTGACACCGGGTAAACAGTGAGACAGACCTTGGAGCAAGGGTCTGGTTATTGTGAAACAGCAAAGAAAATATTAATTCTGGAATTATCCAAAGGAACAGGGACCTCAACATGATTTAAACACGCAACTTTCTGATCAAGAGGCAGACACACCACCGCTGCACCACGAGGCCTAAACACTGAGTCTGAGATGTTCGTCTATATGAAGGGTCTGCAATAAAAGGGGCTTTAAAATCCCCGCCCATTCCCACGGGGTGTCAGAAGCAGTACTCACCTGCCAGTCACCATATGTTTATTTGTTAAACTTTTGTGTTGCTTTCACGGGAAAGCATCATTAATTAACCCATCACCTTCTTTTGCACAATGAAAGAAATGCTAACTGAGGGAGAATCGATACTTTAATCAATAAATACAGCGAATGCTGGAAATCTCAGCAGGTCAGGCAGTATTTGCTCGTAGACGAAACTCAGCTCTGATTGTTCATCCACAGCAAGTTTAAACATAATGCTTACACTTGGGATCGAACCAGGGACCTTACACGTTTTAAGCAAACGTGATAACTACTACACTACGGAAACCTCTGGCAAAGCAGCCCCAACAGAGGGGAGCTGACCAGTGAGCTCCCTCTGTGCTGATCGGGAATGTGCTGGCTCACCTTAAACAACTTCTGTCCCACACTCAAAGCTCTCAATCCTTCTCCTCCGCTGCCTTTACAGAAATGTCACGGATCACCCAGCCACCGTGTTCACTTCCACATCATCACAGTGGGGCCACAGAGGCTCCTACCGTCTCCCCGCGATCAGCGAACACACCCAGTTTGTAAAATTAAACCCCGAACACCTGTCCGGCAAAGGGCAGGAGAAGCGGGAGAGTGTGTCAGCTCATTCTGTAACAGATAGTAGTGGGGTTATTAACGGCGATTACAGCAATCATTAATCCTCTCACACACCTCAATTATTTTTCTGCGATGAACTGATTGAGAATGGAAAGAAGTTTAATGCTCGAGATCTTAACCACTCGACCATAGAACAGCTTCGATAATTTGTATAAATATAAAAATATATATTTATTTATGGACCTGAATATCAACGGCTAGCTGCCGAGACCTCATGGCGCGACGGTAGTGCATCTGACTTTGAGCGAGAGAAATTGTTCCACAGTGACACCCATTTCATCTTTTGTTCCCTTTTAAACACTAGAAACTGAGCCAGGGGAATAAATAGAGAAACCAAAGCTCAACGATACAGACAAGAGGAAGAGCGAAGGGGAAATACTGTCCCCACCCAGAACTAATGCAGAAACCCCTCTGCTGCGCTCAGGGTGGCCACCCACAGCCTGGATACACTAACGTCCCAACAGCTCATTGACTGTCGGAGTGGGACCGTGCGGCGCTTCAGAAGACAGGTCGAAAAAGCAATGTCACTGAATCGATCTCATGTGCTCCTTCTGCCAAGAATAGCTACACACAAAAAATGCTTTTATAAAAGTTACACCTTATCTCCAAGTTTGTCAAAAAGTTAGCTTGTTGGTCAAGGGGTATGAGTATCGTTTCTGGCTTGTTAATTGAAATTTGCGAGAGATCCCGGCCGAGCCCACTATTCTGCCGCCAATTTTGAAATTACATCGAACTTTTGCAAAGAAGGACTTGCATTTCTGGAACAACTTTCAGGAACTCATGATGCGTTAAAGCGCTTTACAGTCGTTGAGTTATGTTTGAAGTGTTGTCGTGTGGGGAAAGATGTGCCCAAATCACCCCACACGAACCTCAACTCTTTGCGAAGGAGTTCGGTGCAAATTATCAGGGACTTGGACTTTCTTTGAATGAGTTCTGCTTGTACCTGTATTCAAGCTTGAAACAGCAACTAGGCTTCCATCTCACGGGAGCAGCGTGTAGCGGTTCGCGAGTCGGTGACGAGGTTTGGGGTTGATGTGCGTCACTTTCAATCTTTGAAATTTCACCAAGCAAAGAAATGATGAATCCAACTGTCGCTGTAATCCTTTTGTTCAGGTTTAATCACAGGAATATCTGCAGTCAGGAGATGAAAAGTAATTAAAACCGACGACTGGCTTTGGGACAATCAGTATACTTTGTCACAGACAAGGCACCGGAAGGCTGGAAGGTAGATCTCACCGGTTGTGGGAGATCTGGTTGGCGGTGACATGGAAGTGGCTGCAGTGTGCGGGACCAGACTGCTTCCATGCATCCACAATGAATGTCCCTCCCTTTATTTGGTAAAAGTACAACTGAGAGTGGACAAGTTCCATCCAGGTCGGAGCAATCTGAAGCTTTAACTGACTGAAACCCTGGTTTGGGATGTCTTGCAGTTTACATTTAAGTTAGTTTCTGTGGCGCAATGGGTTAGCGCATTCAGCTGTTAACCGAACGGTTGGTGGTTTGAGCCCACCCAGGGACGAAGCCTTTAACTGTTTTCCTCGAGGATTCGGTGCTGCACAGTTCCAGGTTGTCATTGTGCGTTTTGGCTGCACGAATATATTCCGCAAACATTGCCAGTGAGTTCCCACTCCAATACTTTTATGAACATTTAGTTCATGGAAAACGATAACAATTTTTTACATGGACCATGGTCCTCCATCCAGTCCACGAGAAATAAATTACGTTACTGGGTTTAAAGGAACTGGTGGAAATTGTCTGACCGATCGTTATGGCTTTGCTCAGATTCTGAGAGTCAACAGTTTGCGAAGAATTATCTCATGGCCAATGCCTAGCATGAAAATGTCTCTCAGCATTTGTTCTAGGAATCCCTCAAATTCGTAATGTCCTGCGAGGCGCCTTAATTCGGCGACATAGCTCGCCACTTCCTGGCCCTCCGACCGTTGGCAGGTGTAGAACCGATACCTCGCCATCAGAACGCTTTCTTTAGGATTTAGATGCTCGCAGACCAGCGTACACAATTCTTCATAGGATTTAGTTGTTGGTGTCACCAGAGCTAGAAGATTCTTCATGAGTCCATAGGTTGCTGCCCCACAGACGGTAAGGAGGATCGCCCTTCATTTGGCAGCGTTCTCGTCGCCTTCCAGCTCATTGGCCACGAATTATTGGTCGAGTATCTCCACAAAGGCTTCGCAATCGTCCACTTCTGAGAACTTCTCCAGGATACCAACTGTTCCTTGCATTTTTGCGTGGTTGTTCATTGTCTCGTCGCCAATTGATACGCTCATAATAAAGGATGAAACTTAGTATTGTGAACACTGAGTAAGTGTGACCTTAGCTCCTTTAATAAGACTCCAGAGTACAGGTACCTCATGGGTGGCCTGCTTACATACCGTGCTCCCAAGGGATACTGGGATCCCTTGGGACTCCGACAGGTAGGCCCTCTGATGATGGTGTGCACAGGTTGTCAAGGGTTAAATACATAACACAAGATGTGAACAGAAATCAACCATCAAAAGTCCTGTCATTAACCGCAAAGGGTTTCCTGCAATTTTCTGATCGCAAAGCGCTTTCAGTCCTTGTCCTTAAAATTGCAGACGTGGAAATTGGGGAGTTTAATGGCTTTGAAAGGAGGACATTGTTGTTTGGTGCCGTTCTGGTCAGAGAAATGTTTGTGAAATGAACTTTTTGCAGAGAGAGGGATTGAGCATTTCAGCTTGTTGCTGAACTCTTCTCTCTGGGCACTGAGCTCAGCAGCAATTTCTGTCGTGTGGAGGTTATCACATTTCCTTCACACGTGAAAAGTTCCCGGTTCAAGCCTGCGCAGAAACATTATTTCTCAAACAAAAACGTGTCTGCAATAAAAACTGCTTTGGATGCATTGTTGAATGAGCAATGCACATTTAAAACCAGTCTCCTCCAATACAGATTGTGTAAAATCAGATCGGGGATAAAACTTCATCAAGGATTAAAGTTTCATGAGTTATTAAAGTTCACTTTTTGAAGTTTTGACTGTCCCTGTCAGCATTTCATTCATTCTGTGAAACAACACTTTCGGTTTACACCAGCGGATCTCAGCTGCATTTGAAACCCACAAACAACTCATTAATGATTCGCTCTTCCCAAGTTCCAGAGCTCAGAGGGTTATTGTCCATCCCTGGGATACAAGCTACCTCGGACCCGGACCAAAGCTCCCCGTACACCGAGCACAGGCTCAGGAAAACCCCGGGGGAGAGGTTATCCCGGTCACTGGGCCTTCCAGCAGCCCTGAACAACCGCCCGGTCTGAAACTTTCCAGAGTAATAACTTGTATCTGGAACATCTAACAGTAAGGACGGCCGAGCGGTCTGAGGCGCTGCTTTCATTATTTGATTAAATTATCAATTCTCCCTCAGTTCGCATTTTTATCAGTGTGCAAAAGAAGATCATGGGTTCATTAATGATATTGACCCGCGAAAGCAACACAAAAGTTTAATGAAAAGTAATCGACCAACGTGGGGCTCGAACCCACGACCCTGTGATTAAGAGTCTCATGCTCTACCGACTGAGCTAGCCGGGCTTCTCAACATTTACCCTGTCAATCCCCTTCAGAATATTGTCCGTTTCAATGAGATCACCTCTCATTCTTCTAAACTCCAGAGAGTATCGGCATATTCTACACAATCTCTCACCATAGGACAGTCCTCTCATCCCAGGAATCGGTCTGGTAAACCTCCATTGTACCACCTCCAAGGCAAGTGTATTCTTCCTCAGAAAAGGAGACCAAAACTGTGCGCAGTACTCCAGGTGTGGTCTCACCAGGACCCTGTACAATTGGAGCAGGATTTCCTTACTCTTGCACTATGGGCGGAATATTAGGTGCTATGGTCCGAATATCCTGATTTTCTGCTGATTCTACGGTTGTATAAAAAGTTATTGAAATTCGACAGTCACTCGGCAAACATATTTGTATTTCCTTCAGTGTGCAACACTGATGGATGGATTAATGATGATTGAAACAATTATTCAGTATTTCACAGACTTGAATTATATTTGTCAACTTGCTCTGCAAAAATGCTTTCCCTGACCAGGAATCAAACCCAGACCACGGCAGTGAGAGCACCGAATGCTAACCACTAGACTACCAGGGAACACTGCTTGCAGCCTCTGCGATAGCTTTAAATATAGTCAGCTTACAATCACAGCTGAAAATTGTGCGGTGACACGGGGTGTAACTGGATTTGCTGGGAGCAGCGTGGAGGCCCCGACCTGCGTGAGAACACCAGTGGCAGGTCGGGGCCATAAAAGGAGCGGTGAGCGGCGGCCTGGGAGCAGCGTGGTGGTGTACCACGGCAAGGTACAGTGCGAGCTGGTGCAGGAGGGCGACGGCAGCGAAGAGTAACGTCATCAAAGTCCAGGTCGGTGATTGGAACGTGGGCAGGTACAGCAGGAGCAGCGAGAGACTGGGGAGGGATGTGATCGGGGCCCAGGGGCAGCGTGAGTTCAGGGCCAGGGGTCCAGGGGAAGCACGGGCCAGCCCACACTGCGATATGTGTGGGCACTGGGTCCATGCAGCAGAGTTGGATAACACTTGCCACTGGACCAAGACCACGCTCTGTCAAGCCCGTGTGATGGCTGGGGTGCAACGGTCACCACACGTTAAAAAAATCCACGCACAGGTATCTTCCACACTTCAACATGCAGTTCGGGATCTGGAATATTAGGTCCATCATTGAAACACCTGTGAACTCATCCTTTTTTGGCGTGGAAGCAAGTCATCCTCGCTTCGAGGGACTGCCTATGATGATGATGAACTGGATTTGCTGCAGTCCGGAGGCAGCAGGTGAAGAAAGCGGGCGTGAGAGGGTGAGTGACAGGTGGGCACTGCTTCTGATGCTGTCTGACCCACAGTGGGAGTGGCCGGGGATTTTAAAGCCCTTTCATTGCACCAATGCAGGGTAAATGAAACTGTGTTTCAGGAACCTTCATGTATACAAACATGGGCATCCTGCACTATAGACCTCGTGGTGCAACGGTCGTGTGTCTGACTCCAGATCAGAAGGCTGTGTGTTTATATCACGTCGGGGTCACTGTACTTTTCCATATTGTTCTTCCGGAATTGAGATTTTTTTTGCTGCATCACAATTTACTTTCCCATCCATCTTTGTACCATCAGCAAACTTGGCTCCATTACACTGGGTCCCTGTATCCCTGGGATAGGGGAGGGAAGACACACCGGGGAAGTGTGAGCTTGTGGACCGGAGAAGTTGCAGCTGCTGGAGCTCTGCGTTTTATCGGGGAGGGACGGGGGGAGAGCCCGCCGAGCGACCGGAGAAGCTGAGAAGCTGCTGTGCTTTTCATCGGGATTGACACTGTTTAAAAATGGCAGAGTGCCAAGTTTTCTCTCCCTACTGCCCATGCGCAAAGGTGCCGGCAGTGTTTTCGGCGCAGGCATTTGGTTCCGCCCCCCACTTCACCATTGACACCATGCCAGGACTCCGGGGACTGTACACAGCGGCGAGGATGGGGCGAGTTTTTCCCCGCGCCATTTCCAGCGTGCAAAGTCAGTGCGCCGACAAAACTGCTTGGGGAAAATCTAGCTCTTAAAGAGTAAGGAGTACACTGAAGGAAATACAAATATGTTTGCCAAGCAACTGTCAAATTTTAATAACTTTTTATACAACCATCGAATCAGCAAAAAACAGGGCACTCGCCCCATAGTACCTAATATATAGCCCACAGTACAAGAGTAAGGAAGTCTTGCTACAATTGTACAGGGCCCTGGTGAGATGAGGACAAACTTCTTCACTCAGAGAGTTGTCAACCTGTGGAATTCTCTGTCGCAGAGTTGTTGATGCCAGTTTGTTAGATATATTCAAGAGGGAGTTAGATGTGGCCCTTATAGCTAAAGGGATCAAGGGGTATGGAGAGAAAGCAGGAAAGGGGTACTGAGCTGAATGATCATCCATGATCTTATTGAATTGTGGTGCAGGCTCGAAGGGCCGAATGGCCTACTCCTGCACCTATTTTCTATGTTTCGATGTTTCTATGTCCTGCTACTGCTTCTTTAACCATGGATTCCAACATTTGCCCAACCACAGATGTTCGGCTAACTGGTCTATAGTTTCTTGCTTTTTGTCTGCCTCCTTTTTTAAATAGGGGCATTACATTTGCAGTTTTCCAATCTGCTGGGTCCTCCCTAGACTCCAGCGAGTGCATGTCCACAGATCCCTGAAAGTAGCAGGCCAGGTCGGTAAGGTGGTTGAGAAGATATATGGAATGATTGCCTATATTAACCGAGGCATCGAATACAAGAGATGGGGTCGGTGGGGCAGGTTAGGTCACAGCTGGAGTACTGCGTGCAGTTCTGGTCGTCATATTACAGGAAGGACATGATTGCACTGAAGATGGTGCAGAGGAGATTTACGAGGATGCTGCCGGGAGAGGAGAATCTTCGCCATAAGGACAGATTAGAAAGGCTGGATTTGTTTTCCATGGAACAGAGACTGAGGGGAGACCTCATTGAGATATAGTGGATAGAAAGGACCGATTTCCCTTAGCAGAGGGGTCAACAACAAGGAGGCATAAATTTAAAGTAATTGGTCGAAAGTTTAGAGGGGATATTTCTTCACGCAGAGGGTTGTGGGGGTCTGGAACTCACTGCCTGTAAGGGTGGTAGAGGCAGAAACCCTCAACACATTTAAAAAGTGCTTGGATGTGCACCTGAAGTGCCGTAACCTGCAGGGTTATGGACCTTGAGCTGGAAAGTGGGATTAGGCTGGAGAGCCTCTAGTTGGCCGGCGCGGACACGATGGGCCAAAATGGCCTCCTTCCGTGCTGTAAGCTTCTTTGATTCTATGAACTCATTTGCAAAGAGTTGAGGTGCGTGTGAGGTGATTTGGGCACATCTTTCCTCACATGACAACATTTCAAAGGTACTTAACGGCTGCACAGCGCTTTGAGGCGTCATGAGTTACTGACAGACGCTGCAGAAATCCAAGTCCTTCTTTGCAAAATTTCAATCCAATCTCAAGGCTGGTTTGGGATTTGAAGCCAGGATCTTTCTGCAAATTTCAAGTAACAACCACGAAGCAAGGATCATACCCCGAGACCAACAAACTACCTGCTTAGCAAATGTGGAGATAAGATGTAACCATTATTGAAGCATTTTTAGTGTATATTGCTATTCTTGATCAGAGGAGCACATGAGATGGAATCAGTGACTTTGCCTTTTCGACATGTTTTCTGAAGCACCGCACGGTCCCACTCCTGCAGTCAATGAGCTGTTGGGACGTTAATGTATCCATCATCATCATCATCATAGGCGGTCCCTCGAAACGAGGATGACTTGCTTCCACGCAAAAAGGGATGAGTTCACAGGTGTTTCAATGAAGGACCCGAACCACATCCCAAAGGGTGGAAGATGCCTGTGCGTGGATTTTTTAACGTGTGGTGGCCGTTGCACCCCAGCCATCACACGGGCTTGACAGAGCGAGGTCTTGGTCCAATGACAAGGGTTAAGCGAGACGACAGGCGACCAGCTCTGCTGCACGGACCGAATGCACACACATATCGCAGTGTGGGCTGGCCCGTGCTAACCCTGGGCCCCTGGCCCCAAACTCATACTTCCGCTGGGCCCCGATCAAGTCCATCTACAGTCTCTCGCCGCTCCTTTGGCCCGATCTCGCCGCTCCTGCTGTATCTGCCCACGCTCCAATCACAGACCTGCACCTTGATGACATCACTCTTCGCTGCCGCCGCCCTCCTGCACCAGCTCGCGCTGCTCCCTGCAGTAATCTCCCGGGACCTCCAAGCTGCTCCCAGGGCCGCTCGCCGTTACTTTTATGGCCCCGACCTGCCGCTGGTGTTCTCCCGTTAGTGTATCCAGGCTGTGGGTGGCCACCCCGAGCGCAGCAGAGGGGTTTCTGCATTAGTTCTGGGTGGGGACAGTATCTTTCCCCTTCTCTCTTCCTCTTGTCTATATCCCTGTGCTTTTATTTCTCTATTTATTCCCCCTGTCTCAGTTTCTAGCGTTTTAAAAGGAACAAAAGATAAAATGAGTGTCACTGTGGAACAACTTCTCTCACTCAAAGTTAGATGCACTACCGTTGCACCATGAGGTCTAGGTAGCCAGCCGTTGATATTCAGGTTCATATATAAATATATATAAATATATCTATATGTATCATAACCGTTCCCTGATGGTCGAGGGGTCAAGATCCGGCGCACTAACCTGGTTTAAATTCTCGATCAATTCATCGCATAAAAATAATTGAGGTCTGTGAGACGATTAATAATTGCTGTAATCACCATGAATACCAATACTTTCTGCGATAGACCGAGCTTACAGACTATCTGGCTTCTCCTGCCCTTTGCCGGGCACGTGTTCGGGGTTTAATTTAGTAAACTGGGCGAGTTCGCTGATGGCGGGGAGACGGTAGGAGCCTCGTGGCCCCACTGTGAGGATGTGGCAGTGAACACGGTGGCTGGGTGATCCGTGACATTTCTGTAAAGGGCAGCGGAGGAGAAGGATTGAGAACTTTCAGTGTGGGACAGAAGTTGTTTAAGGTGAGCCAACACATTCCCGATCAGCGCAGAGGGAGCTCACTGGTCAGCTCCCCTCTGTTGGGGCTGCTGTGCCAGAGGTTTCTGTAGTGCAGTGGTTATCACATTTGCTTTGTACGTGAAAAGTACACGGTTTGATTCTGGGTAGAAACATTATGTTTAAACTTGCTCTAAGGGAACAATCGGAGGAGAGTTTAGTCTCCTGGAAAATGCTGCCTGACCTGCTGAGATTTCCAGCATTTGCTGTCGTTATTAGCTATTTATTCTCCTGGTAGAATGGCTCCCTTATTCCTGAATTGCTCTTTATTTAACCAATAAATAGATAACTTTCAGTGGGAGAAAACGGATCCACCGGGGACCTTTCGCGTGTGAGGCCAACGTGATATCCGCCACACTGCAGCCCATCAAAGGGTGAGAAACCACTGAATATAAAGGATGAGCTCACAAATATCGGGGGCAGTGCAGTCTGGTCAACGTCAAACCCCCCTTTCTTATTCAGCAGAGGCATGAACGGAAGTCAGATGCCACAAAGTTTAATTAAAGATACAAATACAAGTAAAACTTCCAAATCTTTTCACTGTAAAATTCTTTCACTTGATTTGAAATCCTACTGCGTTGAATCTGAAAATGATCACCGTGGGATTTTATCTTCGCTGCTGATTCTAATTTCTCTGCACGGAAGGAATAACCGGTGCTGTTAAATTTGACAAAAGTTGCCCCAGATTCCTGGTGACATCGGCAATACAGTGTGTAAAATGGGTCAACATGCTGAAGAACATAAGAACAAAAGAAATAGGAGCAGGAGTCGGTCATACGCCCCTCGAGCCTGCTCCGCCATTTAATACGATCATGGCCGATGCGATCATGGACACAGGTCCACTTCCCTGCCCGCTCCGCAAAGCACAGGACAAATGATTGAAGTATCGACCGTCCCTCAGTTAGCATTTCTTTCATTGTGCAAAAGAAGGTGACGGGTTAATTAATGATGCTTTTCCGTGAACGCAACACAAAAGTTGAAGAAAAAAACATACGGTGACTGGCAGTTGAGCGTTGCTTCTGACACGTGGGGGGAATGGGAGGGAATTTCAAGCCCCTTGAATTGTGAAAGCTTCATATAGAGGAACATCTCAAGCACATTGTGTCGGCCTCGTGGCGCAACGGTAGCGTGTCTGACTCCAGATCAGAAGGTTGCGTGTTCAAATCACGTCGGGGTCACTGTTCTTTCAGAATTATAATTTTCTTTGCTGTTTGGCAATAACCAGACCCTTGTTCCAAGGTCTGTCTCATTGTTTCCCCGGTGTCAGGCAGAGATACGCCTGCTGCCCTCATTTAATTAATGTGCCAGGACACAAAAGTTCAAAATCAACTTGCAGGTGGCCACACACACCGCCGAGCGGTCGAAGGTGCTGTGATTAGATCGCAGTTTTCTCTGGAGGTGTGGGTTTGAATACAACTTCTGACATTTCTTGTTTTTAATCATAAAACGAAACTCATTGTTTGACACCACGACCAACTCCTTAAAACTGGGATTCAGCAGTTCACCTGCTCGCTTAACATTTCCGTCTGACCTGGTGCTGAAAGTGGAGATGTTTCCGCAGTGTCGCGGTTTACACGTTCGCCTCACACGCGAAAGCTCACCAGGCGGGATATTTTCTGTAGCTTTCCCCTCATGCATGCTCAGGGGCGAGTTTGTTCTCCTGTGAAAAGTTCATAAGATGATAAGCATGTAAGAATTAGGGGCCGGAGTACGCCATTCGGCCCCTCGAGCCTGGTCCACCATTCAAGAAGATCCTGGCAGTTCCTCGACAGCAAGTTTAAACATCTGGGGCAGAGCCAACAGGCGACTGTCTGCATTCAGTGAGAGAACGGTCTGTTTGGCAGAAGCCTGGCGAGCTCAGTCAGTGAAATATAAGACTTTTAATCTCAGGATCGTGGTTTCGACACCAACATTGGACATTTACATTTTTCATAGAATTATAGAATGATCGAAGTTTGCAGCATATCAGGTGGGCATTTTGGCCCATCACTTCCACCCCGGCCAATAAGAGGCGATCCAGCTTCATCCCACTTTCCAGCTCTGGGTCCATAACCCTGCAGGTTACGGCACTTCAGGTGCACATCCAAATACTTTTTACATGTGGTATCTGCCTCCGCCATTCTTTCAGGCAGTGAATTCCTATCCCCCACAAACCTCTGCATGAAGAATGTTACCTTCAAATCCTCTTTAAACCTTCTACCAATTACTTTAAATATATGCCCCCTGGTTGTTGACCCCTCTGCTATCCACTATATCTCGGCCCCTCATAATTTTATACATCTCAATGTTGTCGCCCCTCAGCCTCCTCTGTTCCAATGAAAACAAACCCAGCCGATCCAATCTGTCCTCATAGCTAAAATTCTCCACGCCTGGCAACATCCTCGTAAATCTCCTCTGTACCCTCTCGTACAATCACATAATTCCTGTAATACGGTGACCAGAACTACACACAGTACTCCAGCTGTGGCCGAACCCGTGTTTTATACATTTCAAGCATAACCAACCTGCTCTTCTATCCCATGCCTCAGCCAATAAAGGTAAGCATTCCGTGCGCCTTCTTACCGACCTTATCCAACTGGCCTGCTACCTTCAGGGATCTGTGGACATGCACTCCAAGGTCCCTTTGTTCTTCCACACTTCTCAATGTCCAACCATTTAATGTGTGTTTCTTTCCTTGTTTGCCCTCGCCAAATGCACAGCCTCACACGTCTCTGGATTAAATTAGTATCACCTGAAAACGTATTAATCATACCTCCTATATTTAAGTTTTGATCATTGATGTTGCCACTAAAAGCCAGGGACCTAGCACTGAGCTCTGTGGAACCCCACTGGAACCATCCTTCCAGTCCCAAACACTCCCATCAAACATTACCCTTTGCTTCCTGCCTCTGAGCCAATTTTGGATCCAACTTGCCACTTTGCCCTGGTCCCATGAGCTTTTACTTTCGTGACCAGTCTTCCATGTGGGAACTTGGTGAAAGCTTTGCTAAAATCCTTATACACTACATCATACTCACTGCCCTCATCAATCCACTTGATTACCTCCACAAAAAATTCAATCAAGTGAGTCAGACAAGACCTTCCCTGAACAAACCCATGCTGACTATCCGTGATTAACCCATGTCTTTCTAAATGCAGAAATTAAATCATTGATAAATTTTATCCTGCTTTCACGGGAAAACACCATTAATTAACTGATGATCTTTGTTGTGCATGTATAAAATAAGTATACATCCTGTACACTCAATGTACAGTTACATAAGACCATTGGATGCATCTTCACACTGTATACACTATGCTTGTACCACCAGAGGGTGCAACTGGTGGAGACCTCGGGGTCACCTGTACACGACAGGTAACCAGGTATAAAAGGGAGCTCACAGTACTGTACCCTCACTCAGGAGCTGCAATAAGTGGACGAAGGTCACCACAGTTCAAGTACAATACCTTACCTCGTGGAGTCATTACTAGAGTGCTTACAAACACAATAACCGGTGACGAGAATACGAATTTCCATGTGACAATGGATAACCTTGGCACGTTTGAACAATTCGCCGATGGGGAAGATTGGGAGGCCTTTGTGGAAAGGCTTGAACACTTCTTTATTGTGAATGACGTGGGGGGAGACGACCCGACATCGCTGGCTGCTAAGTGCTGAGCTATCCTGCTCAGCAGTTGTGGGCCCACCGTCTATGGCCTTGTCAGGGACCTGCTAGTCCCAGAGAAGACAATAACATATGTGGAGCTCGTAACGCTGATACAGGAACAGCTCAAACCTATAGAGAGCATCCTCACAGCCAGACACCGGTTCTCTCCCCACCGGTGGATCCGAAGGCCAAGAAATCGCAAAATATGCTGAAGACCTGAGACGATTGGCTGCCCCATGTGATTTTAGCGATCACCTCACCGAAGTACTAAGGGACATCTTTGTTAATGGAATCGGTCACGAGGGCCTTCTCCACAGGCTGTTCTCTGCGGACACCACGGTCACCCTGCAAAAGGCAATTAATGTGAGCCAGGCGTTCATGATCTCGGCCTGCGATTCCAATTGGATGTCTCACCCCCAGGACTCTAACCCAGCAAGTACTGTGAACGGAAAGTTGACTTTTAGAGGCAGGGCTGCTGCTAGCAGTCTCTCTCAGGGAAGAGAGAACAGAACACCGAGTCCCAGAATCCTGAGTCCGCCACATGGGGCCAACCGGCCAACCCCATGCTGGCGCTGTGGAGGAAATCACAGGGCCCACCAGTGCCGCTATAAAGACTATACTTGCAAAGGCTGTAAAATGAAGGGCCACCTCCAGCGAATATGCAAGAGAAATCATACTCACCGAGTCGATGAAGAGTTGGCTGATCATCCGGAGTCCAGCGACGATGAGGTGTACGGAGTGTTAACCTGCACCACCGAGAGTTCCCCGGTGAAAATGGAAGTTGAAGTCAACTATATTCCAGTCACGATGGAGGTGGACACAGGGGCGAGCCAGTCACTGATGAATCAGGCAGCCTTTCAGAAACTCTGAGACAATCCAATCGAACGACCTAAAATGATCCCGATCGAAGTGAAACTGCTGACCTACACAAACGCTACATCCCAGTCGTTGGCAGCGTGGATGTCCAGGTGTCCCATGGCGGCGAGATGCACAGGTTACCTTTGTGGATCGTTGCTGGGGATGGTCCAAAGCTATTAGGAAGAAGGTGGATGAAAAAGATCACTTGGAGCTGGGAAAAGCTCCAACCTCCAGCGATCGACATCCCCCATTACCCGAAGTTGGTTCCAGCACAACACCTGAAAAACCAACCGCCCCACTCGACTGTGCGGCGACGACACAGACCGCTCAACCCAACGGTGAGATGATCCAGCCCAAACAACCAGACCTCACCTTCCAGGCTCCAGTGGCAGGACTCCAGAGAAGAAAATTCACGCAGAAGATAACTTCCTGTCATCCGTGGCAGAGCCTGGGGAGAAAAGGATCACCGCAGCCTACCCCATGGAGAGAAAGAAGATTGCGTCTGAACCACGAGGTGAAGGGCCTGAAGTCAAGATGGCGGCAGCCACACCACAAGGGAGCAACACGTGATGCCGAGCTGCGAACCGGATTGGGGTAAAGATTGAAAGACCCTCTTAAAGGAGACCGGCAACCCATCACAATTAAAGGGACAGTTCCACTCTTTATACAGCGATGATGGTGACACAAATGTAAAAGATGTAACTGACATTTTCAAGTTTGTAAATGTAACAAATCATGATAAGTCGGGCAATTGCGGTCAGAACCAATGTATTGTGAGAGTAAACGAAGTGATGACGTGCGATGCTGGGATTTACAAGCATGCCGACAAAACCAAGGGCAACCTCCCGTCAGCACCCAGGTCCCGCGTCCATGTAGCCTGCCCCTCCGGGACCAATGTGATACCCCAGAGAGTGTGGCCACACACAGAGGGAGCATACCAGCTGCAGGGCCAGTGATCAGCGGACGGCAAAGGCACCACGACCAGTACCCTGCCCCCGATCGGCTCTAACTCTCTGGCCACCAGGGCCAGTACTGGCAGCGAGCGGATATCACCCTCCTGCCCTCCCAACGGGACCTGGGATGACCAGGCTCCCACTATCGTTGAAGAGCAGCAGGGAGACACCGCAGCCCTCAAAGGAGGACAAGGAGGCCACACACTCCTGTGGTTCTGCCCATCACTAGGCAACGGCAAAGGCTCTGAGACTCAGCCAGGTGAGCGATCTGAGCCCACCCAGCTGGCAGGGGACACAGCTCCGTCATCAGACATTCTGGACGCAGTCTGGTTACTCTGGAACTAGTGTCCTCACCCACCTGCACCTACACAACCCAGGGGCAAGTCTGTGACACCACGTATGTACCTTACCTGTAAAATGTACTTGTTCCACTTCTGCAGAACCCAAACAGTGATGTAACTAATCCGATGTTGTTTTGTTCTTTCTGTCTGTACAGGTTTGCACATGCAGGTGTTGAGCCACACACAGGGTCGATGTATGGGGGGGGAATGGATGTATGTATCCATGGACACACATGGATCACATCCAGAACCCACACAACCCCCACTGCAACCTCCAACCATCCACTGCTGAACATTTCCCAATGTCGTGGTAATAAGGACTTGGGGGTCCACAGGGAGAGAACCAAGCCAAAGCATAGACAAGGTGCAAGGGCTTTGGGCACTCAAGTCTCGGGCCAGAGCACACAATGCAAAGGCCAGTGGCACAAGACTTAGGGGAGAGTGATGTTGTGTCTGTATAATATAAGTATCCTCCCTGTACACTCAATGTATAGTAACATAAGACTACTGGATGTACCTTCACACTGTATACACTATGCCTGTACCACCAGAGGGTGTAACTGGTGGAGACCTAGGGGTCACCTGTACACGACAGGTAACCAGGTATAAAACGGAGCTCACCATCCTGTACCCTCACTCAGGAGCTGCAATAAATGGACTAAGGTCACCACAGTTCAAGTACAATACCTTGCCTCATGGAGTCATTACTTGAGTGCTTACAGACACAATAGAAAGAGATTAAACATTAAATGGTAGGACATTGAGAATTGTAGAGGAACAAAGCGACCTGGGAGTGCATGTCCACAGATCCCTTAAGGTAGCAGGCAAGGTGGATTAGCTGGTTAAGATGACATACAGAATGCTGGCCTTTTTTAGCCGAGGCCTAGAATAAGAGAGCAGGTGGATTATGCTTGAATATAAAACACTGGTAAGGCCACAGCTGGAGTACTGCGTGCAGTTCTCGTCACCACTTTACAGGAAGAAGACTGTGATTGCACTGGAGACTTACAGAGGAGATTTCGAGGATGTTAACGGGAGTGGAGAATCTTAGCTATGAGGACAGATTGGATAGGCTGGGGTTGTTTTTCTTGGAACAAAGTGGGCTGAGGGGAGGTATCATTGAAGTGTATACAATTATGAGGGGCCTTGATATAGTGGACAGAATGGGCCCATTTCCCTTAGCAGACGGTCAACAACCATGGGGCATAAATTTTAAGTCATTGGTAGAAAGTGTAGGGGGGATTTGAGGGGAAATTTCTTCACACAGAGGGTTGTGGGGGTCTGGAACTCACTGCCTGAAAGGGTGGGAGAGGCAGAAACTCTCACCACATTTAAAAAGTGCTTGGATGTGCACCTGAAGTGCCGTAACCTGCAGGGTTATGGACCGAGAGCTGGAAAGTGGGATTAGGCTGGAGAGCCTGTTATTGGCCGGCACGGTCACGATGGGCCGAAATGGCCTCCTTCCGTGCTGTAAACTTCTGATTATATAATTCGATGAAAAATAATCACCAAACGTGGGCTCGCACCTCTGACCCTGAGATTTAGAATCTCATGATCTACTGACTGATTTAGCTGGGCTTCTGCAAAATGTACCTTTTTGTCGTTGATTACAGCTCTGCCCCAGATGTTTAAACTTGCTGTCGAGGAACTGCCAGGATCTTCTTGAATGGTGGACCCGGCTCGAGGGGCCGAATGGCCTTCTCTGGCCCCTAATCCTTACATGCTTATGATCTTATGACATTTCACAGGAGAACAAACTCGCCCCTGAGCATGCATGAGGAGAAAGCTCCAGAAAATAATCCCGCCTGGTGAGCTTTCACATGTGAGGCGAACGTGTTAACCGCTACACTGCGGAAACATCTCCACTTTCAGCACCAGGTCAGACGGAAGCGTTAAGCGAGCAGGTGGACTGCAAAATCCCACTTTTTAGGCGTTGGTCGTGGTGTCAAACAATGAGTTGCACTTAATGATTAAAAACAGGAAGTGTCAGAAGTATGATGTGAACCCACACCTCCAGAGGAGACTGCGACCTAAACACAGAACCTTGGACCGCTCGGCCATCCTGACTATTTAGGGCAATATGTGGCCAACTGCAGGTTTATTTTGAACTTTGTGTCCTGTCACATGAAATAAATGAGGGCAGCAGGCGTATCTCTGCCTGACATCGGTGAAACAGTGAGACAGACCTTGGAGCAAGGGTCTGGTTATTGCCGAACAGCAAAGAAAATATTAATTCCCGAATTACCCTGAAGAACAGTGACCTCGACGTGATCTGGGGTCAGACACGCTACCGTTGCGCCACGAGGTCGATACAGTACATCGGAAATGTTTGACTATATGAAGGTTTCACAATCCAAGGGGCTTTAAAATCCCCGCCCATTCCCTCCGGGTGTCAGAAGCAGCGCTCACCTGCCAGTCACCGTATGTTTTTTTGTTCAACTTTTGTGTTGCTTTCACGGGATTGCATCATTAATTAACCCGTCACCTTCTTTTGCACAATGAAAGAAATGCTAACTGAGGCAGAGTCGATACATCAACCATTTTTTTCTGTGCTTTGCATAGAAACATAGAAACATAAAAACAAAGAAAACAGGTGCAGGATTAGGCCATTCGGCCCTTCGAGCCTGCACCACCATTCAATATGATCATGACTGATCATTCACCTCAGTACCCCTTTCCTGCTTTCTCTCCATACCCTTGATACCTTTAGCCGTAATGGTCACATTTAACTCCCTTTTGAATATATCTAACGAATTGGCCTCAACAACTTTCTGTGGTAGAAAATTCCACAGGTTCAGAATTCTCTGAGTAAAGAAGTTTCTCCTCATCTCGGTCCTAAATGGCTTACCCCTTGTCCTTAGACTGTGACCCCTGGTTCTGGACTTCCCCAACATCGGGAACATATTCCTGCCTCTAACCTGTCCAATCTCATCAGACCTGTATATGTTTTCTGCGATCCCTTCTCATTCTTCTAAATTCCAGTGAAGAAAAGTCTAGTTGATCCAGTCTTTCTTTACATGTCAGTCCTGCCCTCCCGGGAATCAGTCTGGTGAACCTTCGCTGCACTCCCTCAATAGCAACAATGTCCTTCCTCAGATTAGGAGACCAAAGCTGTACACAATATTCCAGGTGAGGCCTCACCAAGGCCTGCGTCTGCGCACATACAGAGGCTGAATTCCAGGACATAGTCGACGTATTTACTGAGGCGTATGAAAGCATGGGCCTTACGCTAAACATCCGTAAGACAAAGTCCTCCACCAGCCTGTCCTCACCGCACAGCACTACCCCCCAGTCATCAAGATCCACGGCGCGGCCATGGACACCATGGACCACTTCCCATATCTCGGGAGCCTTCTATCAACAAGAGCAGGCATCGACGACGAGATTCAACACGGCCTCCATGCGCAAGTTCAGCCTTCGGCCAACTGAGGAAAAGAGTGTTTGAAGACCAGGCCCTCAAAACTGCCACCAGGCTCATGGTCTACAGGGCTGTAGTAATACTTGCCCTCCTGTAAGGCTCAGAGACATGGACCATGTACAGTCGACACCTCAAGTTGCTGAAGAAATATCACCAACGATGTCTCCGCAAGATCCTACAAATCCTCTCGGAGGACAGATGCACCAACATCAACAGCCTTATTCAGGCTAACATCCCCAGCTTTGAAGCACTGACCACACTCGATCAGCTCCGCTGGGCAGGCCACATAGTCCGCATGCCAGAAACGAGACTCCCAACGCAAGTGCTCTACTCGGAACTCCTTCATGGCAAACGAGCCAAAGTGGGCAGCAGAAACTCTACAAGGACACACTCAAAGCCTCCCTGATAAAGTGCAACATCCCCACTGACACCCAGGAGTCCCTGACCCAAGACCACCCTAAGTGGAGAAAGTGCATCCGAGAGTGCGCTGAGCACCTCGAGTCTCAACGCCGAGTGCATGCAGAAATCAAGTGTAGACAGCAGAACCTGTCCCACCCATCCCTTCCCTCAACGACTATCTGTCCCACCTGTGATAGGGTCTGTGGCTCTAGTATTGGACTGTTCAGCCACCAAAGAACTCACTTTAGGAGTGGAAGCAAGTCTTCCCCGATTCTGAGGGACTGCCAATGTAGATTCCAAAATTCATGAAAACCCCCCAGTGTTTGGACTCACTGAAAAGGAAATTCGATTTAGGCCTATTAAAAATAAAGTTTGGGATTCCAAAAAGCATATGGAGGAAATCTACAATTCTTAACCAAGTTTGGGATTTTAAAAGACATGTTTGGGCCTGTGGAGAAAAGCTGCAGTGACAGAGGGGTGGGATTTAGAGTTTGGATATTGTAGCTAATCAGTTTGTCTGGGGGAGCTCTTCAACCATAGTCAGGCTCCCAGAAAACATTAGCATTTAAACAATCGACCACGGAAGAAACATTATCCACCCTACCCACAGGACCCAAATGTCACATCCATATTCCAACACCTTTTCAACATGTATAGAAATATCTGGCTCAGCTCAGACTTCCCGAAGCCAAAGCAGTGCTATTACAATGGACAAGAGTTCATCAGTTCATAAAGAAGGAGTATCACCGTCCCAAAGTCTATCAACACCAGATTAAAACATTTAATCAAGTCTCAGTTAGCTAGTCCGCCAAAACTTATACAAAGAAGACTACTTAAATCAATGGGCAGCAAAACTTAAACAAAAGAAACGTTAGATTTGGCACGAAGATTAAGGAGCCTCTCAGAGTATAACTGGGGGCCTATCGTACCAAGAGCAACCTATTTTCCTGACTATTACTTTGGAACAACAAGATCAAGATCGAGAGCACACGGCGAGATATAACACAGGAAGAGACATCACGACATCAGAGAAAAGAACTTCAAAAAACCAATCAGTGGAACATCAATACCAACTGACTTGGTAACAGGCATCAACCGGACCACCGCGACCGATGGACCCAACCAGGAAAATCAACCACGAGAAAACCGGGGTTCACGCAAGTGTTCCACTCTACAATTTGTGCCTCGACTGTCCAGCTGGTAAAAATTACCGAAACAACTTAAAACCCGATTGATGACAAAGGATACCGCCTTCGGGACAATCAGAATACTTCGTCACAGACAAAGCACCGGAAGGCTGGAAGGTAGATCACACCGGTTGTGGGAGAGCTGGTTGGCGGTGACATGGAAGTGTCTGCAGTGTGCAGGACCAGACTGCTTCCACACATCCACAATGAATGTCCCACCCTTTATTTGGGAAAAGTACAACTGAGAGTGGATAAGTTCCATCCCGGTCAGAGCAATCTGAAGCTTTAACTGACTGACACCCTAGTTTGGGATTGTAATGTCTGTAAACATGTAATGCTTGTAGCTCCACACTGTGGATGTGGACGTATTGTGTACTGCAACTGTACAGTTAATCATTAAACAGACCAGGCTCTTTCCGGAGAGTTCCGAGAGAGCAGACTGCATGTTAGGAAGCTGTGTGTGCTGTGCTCTGTGAAGATATAACAGGGATGTCTCGCAATATGTGCATCTATCAGTCTCTGTGGTGCAATGGATTAGTGCGTTCAGCTATTAACTGCAAGGTTGGTGGATCGTAGACCATTCAGGAACAAAGCCTTTAATTGTTTTTCCCTGAGGATTCTGTGCCGTGCAGTTCCAGGTTGTCATTGTGCGTTTTGGCTGCACGAATATATTCCGCAACCATTGCCAACTGTGCTGTTATCAAGTTATACCAACTGTTACTTGCATTTTCGCGTGGTTGTTCGTTGTCTCGTCGCCAATTGATACGCTCATAATAAAGAATGAAACTGAGTACTGTGAACAATGAGTAAGTGTGACATTAGCTCCTTTAATAAGACTCCAGAGTGCTTATATACCATGCTCCCAATGGATGCTGCAATCCCTTGGGATTCCAACAGGTCGGCCCTCTGGTGGTGGTGTGATACAGTTGGCCAAGGGTTAAATACATAACACAAGGTGTGTTATGAAATCAACCATCAAAAGCCCTGTCATTAACCACAGGGGTTTCCGGCAATTTTCTGATCGCAAAGCGCTTTCAGTCCTTGTCCTTAAAATTGCAGATGTGGAAATTGGGGAGTTTAATTACTTTGAAAGGAGAATATTGTTGTTTGGTGCAGTTCCGGTCAGAGAATTGTTTGTGAATGGAACTTTTTGCAGAGAGAGGGATTGAGCATTTCAGCTTGTTGCTGAACACTTCTCTCTGGGCACTGAGTTAAGCAGCAGTTTCCGTAGTGTAGCGGTTATCTTGTTTGCCTCACACGCGAAAGGTCTCTGTTGCGAGCCTGGGCGGAAACATTATTTGTGAAGCAAAAGCTTGTCTGCAATAAAATTGAACAAAAGCAGTCCAGGGTACATTGTCGCATGAGCAATGAACATTTTGAAACTGATCTACTCAAATACAGAGTGTGTAAAATTAGATTGGGGATAAAACTTCATCAAGGGTTAAAGTTTCACTAATTATTAAAGTTCAGTTGTTGAAATTTCGATTGTCCCTGTTTGCATTTCTTTCATTCTGTGAAACAACTCTATCGGTTTCTTCCATCAGATCTAAGTTGCATTTGAAACCCACAAACAGCTCATTAATTATTCGCTCTTCCCCAGTTCCAGAGCTCAGAGGGTTATTGTCCATCCCTGGGATGTAAGCTACCTCAGACCCGGGCCAAAGCTCCCCGTGCACCGAGCACAGGCTCAGGAAAACCCCGGGGGAGAGGATATCCCGGTCACTGGGCCTTCCAGCAACACTGAACAAGCGCCCGGTCTGAAAATTTCCCGAGTAATAACTTGCAACTGAAGCATCAACAGTCAGGATGGCCGAGCGGTTTAAGGCACTGCGTTCAGGTCGCAGTCTCCTCTGGAAGCGTGGGTTCAAATCCCACTCCTGACATTCAGTGTTTTTAATTGCAAACTCATTTGTTTTGACACCACTCTGAAGTGCTTTGGGACATCCATCTGACATAATAAAATTACTCCACTTCAATTACAAACGGTGATATCAAAGTTACTTCCCAAACCGGGAAACGATCCCGGGTGGCTGTAGCGAAAGGAATGGTTTTGTGAAGCATTGAAAGGTGCCCTGTAAATATCCCGCATTGCTAATTTAAACTCACGGTTATAATTTGTTTCAGTGCAAAAGAAGGCAGGCTCGAAGGGCCAAATGGCCGACTCCTGCTCCTGGTTCTTGTGTTCTTATGCAGAGCACAGAACAGATGATTAAATTATCAGCTCTCCCTCAGTTCGCATTTCTTTCATTGTGCAAAAGAAGAAAATGTGTTCATTAATGATGTTTTCCTGTGAAAGCAACATAAATTTTAAGGAACTGTAATCGACGAACATGGGGCTCAAACCCACGACCCTGAGATTAAGAGTCTACCGACTGAGCTAGCCAGGCTTCTCAACATCTACCCTGTCAATCCCCTTCTGAATATTGTCCGTTTCAACGAGATCACCTCCGATTCTTCGAAACCCAAGAGAGAATTGGCATATTCTACACAATCTCTCATCAAAGGACAGCCCTCTCATCCCAGGAATCAATCTGTTGAACCTCTGTTGAACCACCTCCAAGGCAAGTGTGTCCTTCCTCAGATAAGTACTATGGGCGAATATCCTGTTTTTCTGCTGATTCTACTTCCTCTTCCTTTGATAGTCCTTCTCTGTACATTCTGTATTCTGCTTGGTTCTCTGCTGAAATATGAGCCTGAAGTTTATCACAAGCTTCCGTTTTTGTGTTTTAGTTGATCTTCATTCATCCACCGAGCTGTAGCTAGCTATCATGCTATTTCTGCACCCTGCATGAGAACGTGTCTAGTCGTTACCCGATCTATCTCCTTTTTGAAAGTCTCCCAATGTGCATTTACTGTTTTACCGAGAAATCTTTGGTTTCAATCTACCTGGGCCGGATCCCTTTCAACTCATAAAATTAGTCCTCCTACAGTTGGGTATTTTCACACATGATTATACCTTCTCCTTTTCCATAACTACTCTAAACCTAATGATATTGTGATCACTGTTTCCTCAATGCTCCTCCACAGAAACATGCTCTACTTAATCCATTTCCGAGATCCAGAACTGCTTTCTACCTCATCGTGCTGGAAACATACTGATGGAGAAAGTTCTAATACAGATTTCAGGAAATCCTCCCCTGCATTTTCCCTTTGCATGGTTATTTTCCCAGTTTACGTTGAAGTCCCACATTATCACGACAGATCTTGAATCTTTCTGCATTTTATCTAAATTTACACCTCTTTATCCTTCCCACTATTTGGTGGCCGATAACATAATCGCTCATCTAACTTTCTGCAGGCACATTCATTTAAAAAAGAATGTCGGATGGGAATAGGGCCACAAATCAATGGACAAGATTAAATCACATGGAGCGAAGGAAAAATTGCATAAATTATAAAATAATTACTTTGCCTCTGTATTTACCAGGGACACAGGGCATTGGACATGATGGTGGAATAATGTATGGGAAATTATATAACTGCAATAAGTAAAGAGGAGAAATATTAAATGAACGAACCAAATGAAAGGAGGATTGAACCCCTGGTCTGGATGGATTACATCCATACACTTTAAAATAATTCAACGAAGAGATAGCAGGAGCACTATTACAAATATTTAATGATTAGTTTGAAAAATGTGTCGTGTCAGAGGAATGGCGGATAGCTAACGTAATACTTATATTTGAGATGAGAGATAGAACATGTCCGGGGAACTATAGACCAGTCAGTGGAACTTCGGTGGTAGGAAAATAATGGAATCTCTGCTAAAGTAGAGAATAGAAGAATATCTATAAACCAAAAATATAATTAAGTATAATCAGCGTGGATTCAAAAGCAAACGTCTTGCTTGACCAACTTCTTTGATTTCATTGAAGAAGTAACAGGGAGAGTAGACCAGGGCAATGTGGACGATATAATATATTTAATCTCCAAAAAGTCTTTGATGAGGTACCACATATGAGAATAATGAATAAGGTCAGAGCTTGCGGTGTTTGGGGACAAGTCGTGGATACATCCATAAAAAGAAAATGGAGCACCAAGGGTTAATTCAAGACGGATAGTATTGAAAAGAAGTGAAGTTCTGCTGAACTGGTATCAAACCTTCGTTGGACCACACTTGCAGTACACTGTACAATTCTCATCGCCGTGTTATAAGAACATAAGAACATAAGAATTAGGAACAGGAGTAGGCCATCTAGCCCCTCGAGCCTGCTCCGCCATTCAATAAGATCATGGCTGATCTGGTCGTGGACTCAGCTCCACTTACCCGCCCTCTCCCCGTAACCCTTAATTCCCTTATTGGTTAAAAATCTATCTATCTTTGACTTGAAAAAATTCAATGAGCTAGCCTCAACTGCTTCCTTGGGCAGAGAATTCCACAGATTCACAACCCTCTGGGAGAAGAAATTCTTTCTCAACTCGGTTTTAAATGGGCTCCTCCGTATTTTGAGGCTGTGCCCCCTAGTTATGGTCTCCCCTACCAGTGGAAACAACCTCTCAACCTCTATCTTGTCTATCCATTTCATGATTTTAAATGTTTCTATAAGATCACCCCTCATCCTTCTGAACTCCAATGAGTAAAGAACCAGTCTACTCAATCTATCATCATAAGGTAACCTCCTCATTTCTGGAATCAGCCGAGTGAATCGTCCCTGTACCCTTTCCAAAGCTAGTATCTCCTTCCTTAAGTAAGGTGACCAAAACTGCACGCAGTACTCCAGGTGCGGCCTTATCAATACCTTATACAGTTGCAGCAGGAACTCCCTGCTTTTGTACTCCATCCCTCTCGCAATGAAGGCCAACATTCCATTCGCCTTCCTGATTACCTGCTGCACCTGCAAACTAACCTTTTGGGATTCATGCACAAGGACCCCCAGGTCCCTCTGCACCACAGCATGTTGTAATTTCTCCCCATTCAAATAATATTCACTTTTACTGTTTTTTTTCCCCAAGGTGAATGACCTCACACTTTCCGACATTGTATTCCATCTGCCAAACCTTAGCCCATTCGCTTAACCTATCCAAATCTCCTTGCAGCCTCTCTGAGTCCTCTACACAACCCGCTTTCCCACTAATCTTAGTGTCATCTGCAAATTTTGTTGCACTACCCTCTGTCCCCTCTTCTAGGTCATCTATGTATATTGTAAACAGTTGTGGTCCCAGCACTGATCCTTGTGGCATACCACTAACCACTGATTTCCAACCGGAAAAGGACCCATTTATCCCGACTCTCTGCTTTCTGTTAGCCAGCCAATTCTCTATCCATGCTAATACATTTCCATTGACTCCGCATACCTTTATTTTCTGCAGTAACCTTTTGTGTGGCACCTTATCGAATGCCTTTTGGAAATCTAAATACACCACATCACTCGGTACACCTCTATCCACCATGCTCGTTATCTCCTTAAAGAATTCCAATAAGTTAGTTAAACATGATTTCCCCTTCATGAATCCATGCTGCGTCTGCTTGATTGCACTATTCCTATCTAGATGTCCCGCTATTTCTTCCTTAATGATAGTTTCAAGCATTTTCCCCACTACAGATGTTAAACTAACCAGCCTATAGTTAGCTGCCTTTTGTCTGCCCCCTTTTTTAAACAGAGGCGTTACATTAGCTGCTTTCCACTCCGCTGGTACCTCCCCAGGGTCCAGAGAAGTTTGGTAGATTATAACGAATGCATCTGCTATAACTTCCGCCATCTCTTTTAATACCCTGGGATGCATTTCATCAGGACCAGGGGACTTGTCTACCTTGAGTCCCATTAGCCTGTCCAGCACTACCCCCCTAGTGATAGTGATTGTCTCAAGGTCCTCCCTTCCCACATTCCTGTGGCCTGCAAATTTTGGCATGGTTTTTGTGCCTTCCACTGTGAAGATGGAAGCAAAATAATTGTTTAAGGTCTCAGCCATTTCCACATTTCCCATTATTCAATCCCCCTTTTCATCTTCTAAGGGACCAACATTTACTTTAGTCACTCTTTTCCGTTTTATATATCTGTAAAAGCTTTTACGATCTGTTTTTATGTTTTGCGCAAGTTTACCTTCGTAATCTATCTTCCCTTTCTGTATTGCTTTTTTAGTCATTCTTTGCTGTTGCTTAAAATTTTCCCAATCCTCTAGTTTCCCACTAACCTTGGCACTTTATACGCATTGGTCTTTGATTTGATACTTTCCTTTATTTCCTTGGTTATCCACAGCTGGTTATCCCTTCTCTTGCCGCCCTTCTTTTTCACTGGAATATATTTTTGTTGCGCACTATGAAAGAGCTCCTTAAAAGTCCTCCACTGTTGCTCAATTGTGCCACCGTTTAGTCCTTGCTTCCAGTCTACTTTAGCCAACTCTGCCCTCATCCCACTGTAGTCCCCTTTGTTTAAGCATAGTATGCTCGTTTCTGACACAAATTCCTCATCTTCAATCTGTATTACAAATTCAACCATATTGTGATCACTCATTCCGAGAGGATCTTTTACTCGGACATCATTTATTTTTCCTGTCGCGTTACACAGGACCAGATCTAAGATGGCTTGCTCCCTTGTAGGTTCTGTTACATACTGTTCTAAGAAACAATCCCGTATGCATTCTATGAATTCCTCCTCCAGGCTACCCCGTGTGATTTGATTTGACCAATCGATATGTCGGTTAAAATCCCCCATGACTACTGCCGTTCCTTTTTCACATGCCTCCATTATTCCCTTGATTATTGCCCGCCCCACCATGAAGTTATTATTTGGGGGTCTATAAACTACGCTGACCAGTGACTTTTTCCCCTTACTATCTCTAATCTGCACCCACAATGATTCAACATTTTGTTCATTGGATCCAATATCATCCCTCACAACTGCCCTGATAACATCTTTTATTAACCGAGCTACCCCACCTCCTTTCCATTCTTGTCGATCTTTCTGAATCGTCAGATACCCCTGTATGTTTAATTCCCAGTCTTGGACACCCTGCAACCATGTTTCTGTAATGGCCACCAAATCATACCCATTTGTAATGATTTGTGCCATCATCTCATTTACTTTATTTCGAATGCTGCGTGCATTTAGGTAGAGTGTTTTCATCCTAGTTTTTAAACCATGATTTTTAGTTTTGACCGCTCCTGCAGCCCTTTTATATTCAGTGGCCCTTTTTGTTTCTTGCCTTTAAATCCTTATAAAAAGGATATAGAGGCACTGGATAGGTTGCAAACACGATTTACAAGAATGATACCAGAAATACGACTTTATACCTATCAGAAAGGGATGAAGAGACTGGATCTCTTTTCTTTTGAAAAGCGAAGTCTGAGGTGTGACCTAATTGAGGTGTATAATATGATGAAAGGTTTTGATTGAGTTGACACAGAGAGAGCATGTTCATGTGTGGGGAAGAACAACACTGGAACTATCAATATAAGAGAGTCACCAAGAAACCAAGTGGGGAATTCAGCAAAAGTGTCAATACACAGAGATTGGTGAGGAAGTAGTTGAGGCGAAAAGTATAGATTAATTTAAAGGGAGGCTAGATAAGTAACTGAGTAATCAGGGAATAGAGAGTTGCACTGATAGAGTTAGATGTGAAAAGACATGAGAAGGCTCGAGTGGAATATAAACGCCAAATGGGCTATTTCTGTGCTGTATATAATATGTCATTCTATAGGTGACTCACATTCAGAATAATTCTCTAGTGAGAGATAAACCTAGCAATACATGGGCACTGGAGTCTGGTGTTCAACACCGGTTAGTAACCCACATATAATACAATTCTCCAATGTGTAGGGGAGGACGAAAAACCCCTCATTTTACCCAGAAGGAAAAGGGCTGTGGGATCAGTCTGTGCTGTGAATTGAAACCGATGGAAGGAAAACTTTGGGAGACAAATGAATTTTAAAAGAACAGACAAGGCCTGCAGGGGATAAAAGGAGGTGCATTCATGGAGACACCCCCCGCCCAGTGTTTGGACTCATAGGAAATGGAATTTAATTTGGAAGTATCTACCAGAAAGTTTGAAATCCTAAAGTGCACATGGAAGAAACTACGAACTTTAATCGAATATGGGATTTTTCAAAAGGTGTATGTTGGGTCTGCAAGAAAAGGGGTGGAGTCAATATCAAAAGGACCAGTTTGGACATTGGAACTAATAAATTGTCTGGGAACTGTATACCCTCGAAACTTGCCCCTTGAAAACATTAGCATTTAAACAATGCCACATACATATTCCAACACCTTTTTCATCAGGCATAGAAATATCTGGCTCAGGCCAGACTAGCATAATGGCTACAGGAGGCAAATGCAATCAACACCCACTCAAACCTTGAGTAGGTTAAGATCAATGGGAAAAAAAACTAAAAACCTTAAACTGCTGCATTTTTCAAAATCAAAAGTCCACCAATGAGAAGAATCGACTTCAGCAGGAGAGGCAGACTGGATAATCTGGCTATAAAAAAAGGGGTTTCTGACGTAGTAGCAGGGAGTGATGATTTTCCCTGCCCTCGTGATTCAATAACCACAACCACAAGCCTCTCGACATTGAAGGAAAACCAGTGTCCGAGGACACCAAAGGATAGAAGAAACAAACCACTAGACTGCGGAAGGCACAGTAGTGAGTATAACCTCTGGTCCCCAGAACTCCCAACTCAGTTAGGCCAGGAAAGGTGGGAGATTGGGCATTGTACTGCAAAACTGGTGTAAAGATTTTCGTTGGGTCTGTTTTAGTGGGATTGAGGGGGATTGTTTTGTTGGTGTATTGCTGTTTGTTGAGTTACACCTTGTCAAATAAATTGGAAGCCTAAAGTTCCTCTTGGAATCACCTTGTCTCAGTTCTATTGTATTACATCTCCTGATTGTGAGTCTTATGTCAGAACCGTGTAAGGGAAGCTAGGAGCGCCTCGAAAACGCTCAACTGTGTGTCACAGGCTAGGGAAGAAGGGGTTAGGAGTGTTTGACACTCACAGGTGCCTCACAGGCTAGGCATAAGCTGTGGGGACGCACGAGTCTCAAAACCCCCTTCATAAGCTGTGGACACAGTCTCTCCAGGGGTGCTCTTGCAGCACTCAGGGTACCTCACAGGCCAGGCATAAGCTGAGAGGGCAGAAGCTCAGAGAGTGACACCCAAGGCACAATAACAACCCTGTGAAAACCCCTTACACAACATGGCGACCTCGAAGGGACATAAGCAAACACGAGATGTTAATATAACAGATGAGGTGATAAGAGAGGAAACTAAAATGGAGGAGAGAATTTCCTCATACATTTTTGGCAATGTGAACCTCACCAAACCTTGGGTGCAAGCCCTCACTCGGGCAGAGCGCCCAGTGGATGCTGCTGAACAGTGGACAGCAAGGAAGGACCACAACCACAGGGTGGAAAAGGCCATCTGGCTTATCCGCCTCACCCGCCAAGTCCGAAAGCTCGACCAGCGGGTGAAGGACTTGGAACAGAGTCTTCAGAAATCAGAGGAGTTCTCTGCTATCCGGGCTGTGGTTGGGGACAACCTGCTGGCCGAATTAGCTGGGGAGCAGCAAAGGAACCGGCAGTTGTAGGAGACCTTCCGAAATAGCCGGAACTATCTTAAGTGTCAGGTCACTGAGGCCAAGGGTAGTGAGGGGTCCCTCCGGGAACAGAATTCTCGGCACACCAGAAAATTTAGGAACTGGAGAATAAATTAAAAGACGAACAGGCAGCCGAAAAAGTGGCCAGTAGCAGTGAGTTTGCAGATCACGGTCCCTGTCAGGAGAGGATTAAAACTCTCACCCACGCTCTATCCCAGGCAAAGGAGATGGTCGCCCTGGTAGGACCCGCAGGGTCCACAGGGGACAAAGGAGAGTATTGGGAGGTAGAGGAGAATCCAAAGGCAAGAGGCGCCCGACCACCTCCTGAGGCTCCGGTGGTTTGTCCGGTGGGGTACCAGGAGGGGCGGGGCGCGCAGGTAGTAGCATACCCAGGGCTGGGGGCAGGACCAATGTGTCCCGTTTGGCAGCAGGGATGTGAGGCTCCAGCCGAGGGTCAGTTAAGGGCTGGATCAGGCGACCAGGCACTGTCTGCTGCACCGGGTATGGTGGGACAGCCGGAGGTAGAGGGACCAGCGCAGAAAGATCCTGATCCAGGGCAGATGTGCCTGGTCAAGCAGCGCAAGTACGGTCCTCCACAGGCAGGTGGCCAAGGTCGGGGAGCGCTGGAGAGCGACTTTATTATTCCCCATGGAGTTCAATCACTCAGGGCCATGGTGGCCCATTTGGCCAAACTCACTCGCAGCGGGGACCCGTCTATCCACTTCATGGAGGTGATGCAGGCAGGGGAAATTAATGGGTGTGACGAGGAAGAGACAGCCAAGCTGCTGCTCTTCTCTCTGTACAGCAAATTGTACCAGGCGCTACCGGCAGAATGCCGGAGGGGACAGCGTACATTTACTGAGGTCCAGAGGGCTGTCCTTGAGGCTATGGGCTTCGATGACGCAGTCCTTTCGAACGGGCCTGTGGGGAGCTCCTCGACCGGGCGAATCTTTCCGCGGTACAGACTGGCCGCTGGCTGAGGATGCTGGTGGCAAACTTCTTGCCCCGGCTCAAGGCCAGGGCAGAACTGTGGTTCGCTTCCCGGGACCCCAACCTCACCGAGGAAGCAGTGGTCAGGCAACTGGCACTGGTCCAACGGAATGGAGGAGGGGAGGAGCAGAAAACCTCCAAAGGTCAGGTAAATGAAGTAAAACCCAACTCGATTCCCAAAAGGGAATGGCACCAGGAGGGTGGCCGTTCGTCTGATACGGAGGGAGTGTGCTACGGGTGCGGGAAAGCAGGCATTTTAAAAGGGATTGCAGGAGCCCAGTAAAGAGATATGGGGGGAGAAGTCCTTCAGGAGCCGCCAAGAGTGGGGGAAGTGGAGCGATCTCCTCACCATCCCTTGACCAGATAGTAGCTGCAGTGAGGACAGCGCTGGAGGGGACTGGGAAGGTAGCCACGGCAACAGGCAGGGAAGCACCAGCAACCCTGGCAGTACAGAGGCCGTGACTAGCCCAGACCCAGCCTGCATACCTGTGCCCACTAGAATATGACCCCTGGGGACGACCCTGGGTCAAGATGGAGGTTGACGTTGTATTGGGTACCTACCTTTTGGACACTGGTGCTTCCAGCACGATAGTCCATTCGGAGGACCCTGCAAACTCACCTCTATCAAACGGGGTGCCGTATCAACGAGTTGGGTTCACAGGTAATGAGAAGTCTGGGTTTTTCTCAGTCCCGCTCGCGGTTCGTTTCGGAGCACTGCAAACACAATGGAAGTGCGTCCTGATGAATTGGGAGCGGGTGGGAAAGGGATCTTGGGGGCTGATTTTATCATCGCTCGCCAGATCCTAGTAGACTTGAGGAATCACTGTCTATGGGGTACAGTGGGCATGGGAGCAGAGGGAGAAGTCATGGTTATTGATAAGAAACATGGAAAAGGCACTCTGTGTACAATGAAGCCAAAAGGTGGTTACGACCTGGAGGTTCTGGTCGGTAACACCCCAGCCGAGTACCGGGACTATGTGCAAGCAAATCTTGCAGCATTTGCCACCCATAAACACGACTGTGGGAGAGTCACAGGAGTGGAGGTTAGAATAGATGGGGATCCCATGTCCCGCCCGCAAAAGCAGTATGGCTTTCCCCAAGAGGCAGAAGCAGACTTGGAGACAGCTTTAAGCTCGCTTGTCGAGCAGGGTGTTTTGAGACCCATAGCCACCCATGTCAACTCCCCGCTTTGGCCGGTTAGGAAACCGGATTATTCTTGGAGGGCTACGGTGGATTATAGGGTGCTCAATAAAAACATCCCAGCTTGTGCTCCCACAGTAGCGGCGGTTGCGGATCTGATAGGGGAAATCCCTGCATCCGCAACCACGTTCACAGTGTTGGACATATCCAACAGGTTCTGGTCTATCCCTGTACGGAGGGAAGACCAGTACAAGTTTGCCTTCACCTTCCGGGAACAGCAGTATACATGGAGCTGCCTCCCACAGGGCTTTCATAATAGTCCCAGCATCTTTCACCAATGCATGGCGAACTGCTTAAAAGGCTTCAGCCAGTCACACCAGCTGTTCCAGTATGTGGATGACCTGTTGTTGTTCACAGACAGCAGTGAGAAACACGGTCCACTGCTGGCCGAACTGCTGGTCTTACTGAAAGAAGGGAGTTTTAAAGTTAATCCCAAGAAAGCCCAGATAGGTCGAGGAGAGGTAAAATTACTGGGCCTGACGATAAGAGCAGGAGAAAGGGCCATTGATGAGGCTAGAAGAAAGGCAGTGCCGGAACTCCCTGTCCCTAGGGATGTGTCGGGGGTACGGTCTTTCCTGGGAATCACTGGCTACTGTAGGGACTTCATCGAGGACTGTGCAGCCACTGCCGCCCATCTGCTCAGACTCCTACATAAGGGGGTCGAGTGGGAATGGGACAAGGGCTGTGAGGCAGCATTTGTCTGTCTTAAGAGAGACCTGCAGGTAGCACCAGCCCTCGGGGCAATTGATGGGGGGGAGGAATTCTTCCTGGAGGTGGCAGCCAGTGGCGACAGCTTAAGTGCAGTGTTGCTCCAGGGGCGAAACGGTCAGCTGAGACCAGTGGTGTACTCCTCCAGGGTCCTCACGGAGGTAGAAAAGGATACTCCAATTGTGAGAGGCACTTGCTTACCACCCACTGGGCAGTAAAGAGAGCTCAGATCTTTACCGGAATATCCCCCATTACACTCCTCGCCCATCTTACCCCGACGCAGATGCTGTTGGACGTGAAGATTAAGGACGGGACAGTGAGCAGTGCTAGAATCACTCGCTGGACCCTCCTCCTCTCCCAAATGACTTTAAAGGTCAAGGGGCTCTGCGAGCCCAGGCTCGCAGCAAATTTAATCTAACCAGGGCAGCCGCATCGATGCTCTGTGGAGGGAGTATGGGACATTAACTTTGGATTTCGGGCAGGGATACACCCCACAGGCCGCGAGATCTACGTTGATGGCTCCAGTTCAGTGTCCACGGGTACAAGACTCACGGGCTGCGGAGTTTGGGATCCCAAGGCAGGAATTGCCTTGGCTCTTAAACTCCCATGCACCCTGAGCGCCCAGCAGGCGGAACTCCCGGCGGTGATGTATTTGGTCACAGACCCCGAGGAATTCCCTACCCCATACACGATTTGCTCGGACAGCATGTTCACTTGCAATTCGTGTACAGAGTATCTGGCGATTTGGTCATGCCGGGGGTACACCTCAGCAGATGGGAAGCCCTTTGTGACCAAACCCCTGCTAGAAAAGATCGTGGCTGCAGTGGGAGAAACCGGGGATGTATATATCCATAAGGTAAAGGCCCACTCCAAAACTGAGCCACGGAGGGAAGGTAACCAGCAGGCAGACCTGCTGGCAAGGGAAGGTGCTCGCACAGGTCGCCCATGGGACCCATACGAGGCAGGCAGGATAGCAGTAGCAAGAAGCAAGCCAGAGACACAAGGGAGCGTCGGGGCGGCTGTGACCCCGGACCTTAAAGTAGTCCAGATGCAGGATCCGATCCTGAAGGCTGCCTTGGCTGCTATCAAAAGGGGGGGAAAGGCTGAGGGCCCATAGAGTGCTGTAGATATTGCTGTGCGGGAAGGCATGTTGTTTAAAGGGGACAAATGGGTAGTGCCGCCACAACACCGGAGGGAATTCCTTCAGCTGGCCCATGAGGGTCCAGGTGCGGGACACCCTGGGCCGGAATCTACCTGGCAACGGGTAGAAAAGGCAGGGTGGTGGCCAGACCTCCGGGAAGACGTCCGCAACTTCTGTGCGGGCTGTCTGATTTGCGCTGCAAACAACTCAGACCCTCAGAAAAGGAAGGCGTCCATGGGACACGTCAGGCGGGTAGAGGGACCATGGCAGTCGATCCAGATCGACTACATCGGATTCCTACCAGCCGCCCAGGGGGGCTATAAATACTGCCTCGTCCTGGTGGATGTGTTTTCCAAGTGGGTGGAAGCCTTCCCTTGCCGAACAGCTACCACGGTGGGGACTGCAAAAATCCTGGTGAGGGAGGTGTTCTCTCGGAGGGGTCTACCTCAAATCGTGGAGTCCGACCGGGGAAGCCACTTCACCGGCCAGGTGATGAAGGCCACCCTAAAGGTGCTGGGGATAAGAGCCAAATGGCATGTCGCCTACAACCCTCAGTCCTCAGGCCCCGTAGAACGCCTGAACCGGACCCTAAAGGAAAGGCTGTGCTAGGAGACGGGAGACTCACCTAACAAGTGGGTGGAGGTCTTACCGTTGGTCCTCATGGGAATCCGGGCCAGTCAGTCAAAGAGCACAGGGTACTCACCCCATGAGCTGATGACAGGCCGGATCATGAGAACCCCAGTGCATGTGTTGGCGCCGGTTCTCACCGAAGGGCAGCTCCGAGAGGTGAACCGGGAAAGGTTTGTCACGAACTGTTTGAACACCTCAAACAGATTCACTGGCAGGCTGCGAGTAACATGGGCAGACAGCATCAGAGTAACCGATTGCTGCTAGAGCCCAGCAAACACCACGATAGGGGACCAGGTCATGGTGAGGAACTATGCTCGGTCGGGGTTTTTGAAGCATTATATATGGGACCATACAGCAGAGTCGACAAGGCTAGCCCTATGGTCTATGCGGTTCGACTGCCTCGCCGGGTGAAGTGGTATCACATTAATCAGTGTAAATTGTTTGACCCCAAAAGAGGTAAAAAACAGAGGGGACGAGCAAGGGAAGGGAATCAGGCACTGGGGGAGGAACAGGCCCCGGTGGATTTGGAGGCTCCGGAGGAGGCAGCGGGTCCCGAACCTCTACAGCCGGGGCTGGTTCACTGCTCCTGTAAGGCTATCCCACCACTGGGTAGAGGGTCCCAGCCCACTAACAGAAGTAGGGAGAAAGGCTCTACCATTAGCAAGGTTCAAGGGGAAGCTGAACCTCCCATGGTGGATCAGCTTGGGCTAGCCCAAGAGGTGGAGGAGATGGCATTGCAGCCCATAACGTGGGACTCT